>NW_020229362.1:0-47917 GCF_003227725.1 Camponotus floridanus
GAGCTATGGGACGGTGGTGTGAGGACAGGACAGCGCTACGTGCGGGAAAAGGACAGTGCAAAGTGTGAAGAGGACAGGCGACAAGGATGGCAGTTAACGTGGGCAAGGACGACGTATAGGCGGGAGAAGGACGACGCAAAGGTAAGTGAACAAACGATATATGAAAGAGAGAGTACGATAGCGCCAAGATGACATGTACAAGAGAGAGAACGATAATATCGCGAGACTTGAAATTTGCGCGTTGCGAGAGAGAACGATAGCGCGAAGATGACGCGTGCGAGGAAAGAGATATCGCGAGACTTACAACTAGTGCGGAAAGAGAACGATAGCGCGAAGATGACGCGTGCAAGAGAGAACGATATCGCGATGCTTATAACTAAACGCCAAGGATGGGGAGCGCGAAGGAGAGGCACGTAAATAATTAGATTTTTTTTTTCTCAATTAAAATATATTAAAATTTATTAAAAATGTGTGTGTGTTAATACAATTTGTGTGTGTGTGTGTGTGTGTGTGTGTGTGTGTGTGTGTGTGTGTGTGTATTGTACTTAAAATTATGATTAATATAAAATAAATATAATATAATAATATAATAATAATAATAAATAATAATAATATAATAATCTTGGGGGTGCGGGGGGGGGTGGAGGGGCCAGGGAGCCAGGTGAGGGGGCCGCTCCTGTAACAGAAAAAAAGATGCGCGTTAATATAAAAACTATAGTTACAATATTTATAAAAAATACTTACATTCATGTGCTCCCCATTCTGTCACCATTGGGTGCCCGAATCTCCCTGGGCACCCAAATACTCCTCCTCCATTAGGGCTCTTCCCGAAGAGCCGCCGAAGGTTGAAACGTCCTCCTCATCTGGAGGGACTCTCACGGGGCGTCGCCCCACATGAAGAGGAAGTGTCGCTTTTTCCATCCACCGCCGCTCCGCCCGCACCCATTGCCGTGCTCATATTCATAAAGCCGGGTATCCGGACTTTCAGATTGGGACTAGAAAATAAAAAATATAAGTAATTATGTCAAATAGATGTACAATTTTATATAAATTAATTCGCAAAATCATATTACTTACCTCCCAATGGAAGGCCCAGTTTTCACAATAAAAACGCAGAGCAAGTTAGAGAAGGCCTGCTTCCATCCGGTACAGTTTTCCATGATATATTCCATTTTAACTTTTTTTTAACTTTCACACTTTACTCGTACAGTCCTTGAAAACTTTATGAAGCGCGGTAACAGCAGAGTTCTCGGCACGAGGTTTTATAGTAGAGATGCTGATCATTATTCACCGATGTCAAAAATGCGTCGTAAGACAAAAGTACCACCCGATCCCACGCAACTTCAGCGCGGTATATATATATAATATACGACTTTCGCGTACGGTGGACGTATCATATCGGTTTACCAAAACGCGTCGTAAGACAAAAGTATGCATGTTCCCATGCAAATTATAACACGATTATAATGTGTCAACCCCGATCAAATGGTTAATTGAACGGAAACGAACCGTAATTGAACGCTTTTCGAACGGAGATTGAACGCTCATCGAATACGCTCGTCAAACGTCATCGAACGCTTCGTCAAACAGTCATTGAACGGACTTTTTAACGGTTATGCACATAGAACACGGTAAATTGTGATCGGTATTGATAACGCTTTTTCGATACGACTTCATCGTATAACGACTCGCCAAAACGTAGGTTCTTTGTTTGTGAACCTATTCGAACGTGGGTACACCATAGAAACGGACCGATCTAGCCGGTATATTGAAAACACATGTTTTTCAGATACGCATCTTCATATGTGGGGGGAATATGACTAGCGAAAGCACGAGATATCGAACGGTAATGAACGCTTTCGTTCGATAACGCTCTACGTGAACGCTCTTTCGGAACGAAATGATACGCTCTTTTGAACGGTAAACGTAAACGGTAATTGAAACGCTGTAGTTCGAAACCAGGATATATGAAACGCTCTTTTCGGAAACGTGAAAATGTCAACGGTAAAAATTTGAACGGTCAGTCGGAACGGTAAATATATCGTCACACCGCTGATTCCCCTTCACTGCGCGGACCCCCTCGTCCATCGGTCGCGCCGCGGTTCCCCCTTCACCGCGCGGACCCTCTCGTCCATCACTCGCGCCGCTGATCCCCCTTCACCTCGCGGACCCCCTCGTCCATCGCTCGCGCCGCGGATCCCCCTTCACCTCGCGGATCCCCTCGCCCATCGCTCGCGCCGCGGATCCCCCTTCACTGCGCGGACCCCCTCGCCCATCGCTCGCGCCGCGGATCCCCCTTCACTGCGCGGACCCCCTCGCCCATCGCTCGCGCCGCGGATCCCCCTTCACCTCGCGGACCCCCTCGTCCATCGGTCGCGCCGCGGTTCCCCTTCACCTCGCGGACCCCCTCGTCCATCGGTCGCGCCGCGGGTCCCCTTCACCTCGCGGACCCCCTCGTCCATCGGTCGCGCCGCGGGTCCCCCTTCCCCGCGGGTGACGTCACCCAACGCGCGCCACGGTTCCTCCTTCCCCGCGCGTGACGTCACTCCCCCCGCACCGCGGTTCCCCTCGCGCCTCACCCCCCCTGAGAGGACCTGAGTTAGAACTCTCATAGTATTACTACTTATGTATATATGTTTTATAACCAAATTCAATAAAATAAAGGTATAAATATAATAAATAAACGTCGCGATGGAAATTGACAAATATATATATCAACTTGTCCAAAAATATCCCCATATATATGCATACTATATGTGACGCATAAAATTGAATAAACTTGCACATATGTATATATATTTTATAACCAAATTCAATAAAATAAAGGTATAAATATAATAAATAAGCGTCGCGATGAAAATTGACAAATATATATATCAACTCGTCCAAAAATATCCCCATATATATGCATACTATATGTGACGCATAAAATTGAATAAACTTGCACATATGTATATATATTTTATAACCAAATTCAATAAAATAAAGGTATAAATATAATAAATAAGCGTCGCGATGGAAATTGACAAATATATATATTAACTTGTCCAAAAATATCCCCATACATATATGCATATATATATATTTCTGTAACAAAATTTAATAAGGTAGAGATATAATAGACGGCCGCCGCGACAAAATTAACATATATCTGCACACAAGAAAATATATATATATATATCACGAATGTTAACATAATTAATATTAACAACCCCATAATCTTATACAATAATTATTAAGCTTATACGATGATTATTAAATATGATTCAGCAAAAACTTGCCAAAATCAATTTTCGTAAGTAATATGTGAATACGTATCTATAGATATATATATATACAGGGTGATTCAAAATAACCCCTGTGTCCGCGAAATGACACATTGTTGAGTCAATTCTAAGACGATTTTTCATTTTGCAAAATTTCGTCCGAAGCTTAGTTTTCGAATTATTAAAGAAAGAAGTTAATGCATGACGGGTCGGATACAAGAGATAGGCAAGGGTGACGCGAGACCCGTCAGACGCGGGCGCTTACGCGGGGCGCCTGCTGCGATCAGCTGGTATACACACAACACACATGCGACACATACATTCTCTCTCTATCTGCTGTCTGTCTGTTTGTCTGTCTCTCTCTCTCTCTCTTTCATTCGCTCACTCTCTCTCACATTTTTTTTTTTTTTTTTTTTTTTTTTTACGAGAGGGGAAAATGCATTTTATGCATACTCACGTCGATCCAGTGAGTTATTTTACGAGAGGGAAAATTTATGCATACTCACCGGTCGATCCAGTGAGTTATGTGGGACTCGAGTACCAAGTCGAATTACCAACTCGGTACTCCCTACCCACTAAAAACCCCTCTCTTTTCGCGAATTTTCTTTGACACACTGTCCCTCTGTCCTTCCCGAGATCCGTTTTCACATCACGTTAAAAAATAGTTATTATTACCTTGTTCGATGACTTCTGATGTATTGCTGTAATTGCTTGAAGGAGAAATGAATTTTCCGATAGATCGTACGTTCTCAAATTTAACGTAGATATCACGTTGCACAAGACAGAAATCCACACTAAATTATTAACTGAAAGTTTTTCTTCTTTTATGAACTGCATTCTTTTATAAACTTTAACGTAATCACATTTATTTATTCACTCGATGAGACGAGAAATTTACTGATGACTCTATCACTAATCACTATCGAATAATAACTGTTGGCGATTAAAAATCACTCGATGAAAGAAACACGCGCGGACACGTTACTACACGACGCGACAATGCGACGATAATTACTCGGCGACTGCAAGTACCGCTGCTTCCTTGTCATGGTAGGTTGCGGTAGGTTAAGGTACTACTGGCGCTATCGAACGCGATCATGTGTTCGATTGAAGAATGCGTGGTAGACGTAAAGAATAAACATTTAACATATTAATATTATTATCATGAATGTATGTGATGTCCATACATCGTATGATATCTATTTAAAAATTAATTAGATTAAATAAGTGTTTTTAAAATATTTATTACTTTTATACACCCATATTAAATATTTAATTAATATTAAATATTTATTTAATTATTTTATCTATATTATTTACTATTTTATTTAACTATTTTATTTAACTATTTTATCTTTAACTATTCTATTTATTTATTTATCTATTTCATCTATTTATTTTTAACTATTTATTATCAATGACCGATTTTCGATCATTGATAATAAATAGTTAAAAATAAATAGATGAAATAGATAAATAAATAAATAGAATAGTTAAAGATAAAATAGTTAAATAAAATAGTTAAATAAAATAGTAAATAATATAGATAAAATAATTAAATAAATATTTAATATTAATTAAATATTTAATATGGGTGTATAAAAGTAATAAATATTTTAAAAACACTTATTTAATCTAATTAATTTTTAAATAGATATCATACGATGTATGGACATCACATACATTCATGATAATAATATTAATATGTTAAATGTTTATTCTTTACGTCTACCACGCATTCTTCAAACGAACACATGATCGCGTTCGATAGCGCCAGTAGTACCTTAACCTACCGCAACCTACCATGACAAGGAAGCAGCGGTACTTGCAGTCGCCGAGTAATTATCGTCGCATTGTCGCGTCGTGTAGTAACGTGTCCGCGCGTGTTTCTTTCATCGAGTGATTTTTAATCGCCAACAGTTATTATTCGACAGTGATTAGTGATAGAGTCATCAGTAAATTTCTCGTCTCATCGAGTGAATAAATAAATGTGATTACGTTAAAGTTTATAAAAGAATGCAGTTCATAAAAGAAGAAAAACTTTCAGTTAATAATTTAGTGTGGATTTCTGTCTTGTGCAACGTGATATCTACGTTAAATTTGAGAACGTACGATCTATCGGAAAATTCATTTCTCCTTCAAGCAATTACAGCAATACATCAGAAGTCATCGAACAAGGTAATAATAACTATTTTTTAACGTGATGTGAAAACGGATCTCGGGAAGGACAGAGGGACAGTGTGTCAAAGAAAATTCGCGAAAAGAGAGGGGTTTTTAGTGGGTAGGGAGTACCGAGTTGGTAATTCGACTTGGTACTCGAGTCCCACATAACTCACTGGATCGACCGGTGAGTATGCATAAAATGCATTTTCCCCTCTCGTAAAAAAAAAAAAAAAAAAAAAAAAAATGTGAGAGAGAGTGAGCGAATGAAAGAGAGAGAGAGAGAGACAGACAAACAGACAGACAGCAGATAGAGAGAGAATGTATGTGTCGCATGTGTGTTGTGTGTATACCAGCTGATCGCAGCAGGCGCCCCGCGTAAGCGCCCGCGTCTGACGGGTCTCGCGTCACCCTTGCCTATCTCTTGTATCCGACCCGTCATGCGTTAACTTCTTTCTTTAATAATTCGAAAACTAAGCTTCGGACGAAATTTTGCAAAATGAAAAATCGTCTTAGAATTGACTCAACAATGTGTCATTTCGCGGACACAGGGGTTATTTTGAATCACCCTGTATATATATATATATATATATATGCTAATATAAAAGTCGCCCAAACGAAATTCTTCATGGAATAAAACATTGTCAGAATCGAAAGACCTCTTGAATAAAAGATCACTGTAGAGCGTGCAGTGAATTCTTTGAGCATATCAGTCATGATCATTCTTAGAAGTAAAACAAGCCGCTTCTTCATACGTAGTTCCAATAACTATAAGAATAAAATTTCTTTTAGCGATATAATAACTATTAAGTATAACGATAAATAATTCCCATACACATATTCTTATTGTAAAATCTATTGTAATGATAATGGCTTAACGCATTAGAATTTATCAAAATATTATTCGTAGACTTATGAAATAATTAAAAGTCGACTTTGAAAATCTTAAGATATGAACATATAACATTACCAAAATTCTAATTGTTAAAGCCGTTATTAAATAAATGAAAATATATCTTGTAAATGATAAATCTTTATAACTAATCTTACGATAATTATTAAATCTAGGAATATTACGTGTAATATGTCAGTTTAAACCACGTAAACGAATTTTAAAAGGTAATTCATTAAAAATATTATTATTACTAACATGTCTTATAAAGAGAAAGAATGCGATGAGCAATTCTTAGAAGGACATCCAGAATATCTATTCTTAGAAAAGAGATAAGCCATCTTCGTATCCGTTGCTTTAAGACCTGCAAAGAAAAATCTTTTATAACAATCCAAATGTTAAATTTTTCTTTACTAATTATTACTAATTTTAACTATATGTACAATTGTAAAAATCATTGTAATAATAATGGTTTAATACATCAGAATTTATCAAAATATCACTTAGAATTTAAACAAGTGCTATAATTCGAACTCAGATTTTCAAACGACCTAAATATGATATTGTAAAAAATTCTGATTGTTAAAAATCATTATTAAAAAACATTCTTATAAAAATATTCTTATAAAAGAATTTAATAAGTCTAAAACTCAAGACTTGCAATCCCTACCACAAGACCCTCACCCACCACATCGCAAGACCCATAGCAGGAAGGGATAGCTCCATCAGCCGACCCACCAACCACCGAAGAGGCCCACCTCATCTCCCCACCATTAAACATCAAATCAGAGGAGGGGACCTAAGGCACCTCGGTCGTCAAGTCTCAGTCCTCTACGCCATTAGATCTCCAGCTCTTGAAGAGGAAAAAACCTAGAAGCCTACCGGACAACTTAGCATATTCGAAAATAACTTAGTCGCGATTTCGACTTTTTCTTTCGGGACTTACAAGGAGAACACCAGAATTGGCCCCCTCCGATTTGGCTGAATTTTATATATATTATAGTTCAGCCCTCCCACTAAATCGTGGTAAAAGGATACGATGCGCCTCTCAAGCATTCGCGAGAAAAACGCGTTCAAAGATTTCTATGTTGGTAATGTACCGAACGGTTAGTGTTGTTTGACAAGCAGCGGCGTGGTGTAGTGAGTAAGGCGTCGGACTAGAATGTTGCATGTTGCTGGTTCGAATCTTACTTTTATAATTTTTTTTTATTGTATTGTATTGTATATGTTTTATTTTTATATTTAATTCTAAAAATTAATGTACCAAACAATTTTACAAAATTTAAAAATATTATTTATATTTTTATACGTTGCGTTTCTTAAAATTACAATTTAATTAACACACACACATAAACACACATTAACATTAATTGCAATTGCATTGTAAATTTACGTTATTAAATTAAAATTTAATTGTTATGTAATACATATATTTGAAATTATATTCTATTTTTAAAATAATTTTTAATCTTGCTGTCACAAGTTTCGTTTTCCCCTTGGCGACGGATACGATACGAATGCTACCTGACAAAACTTGTTTTCTTTGTGTGGCCTTTGGTCGTAACACTATAAGGTTTAAACGGTTTTAAGACCGTTAGACTCATTCGCATCGAGTAAGAGCTAACGTTTACATCAGAGCGGCAGTGCAGTGTATAATTGATTGTGAACAAAATGCAAGAATCAAGTACGAGTGCAGAAAAAAATCCTGAGTCAAGCTCGGAATGCATGAGTCCGCAGAAAAATGTGGAATTTAAAAACAATTTTACAAATGCTCTTATTTATTGTAAAAGTTTGTTGCAAGCAGAAGATTTGCTTACTGATACACCACCAGCAGAAATATCGGCCGCTTCTATTGCTATGGGCGAGGAAATATTTAAAGAAATTATGTTTATTATAGATGATCGAAAAATAATTATTGATGAAGATTTAATTCATACAGAAGAGATTGACGTCGTCAATGCAGAAGAATATGAGGAGGTATGTTTTAAATTATTATAAATTTTATATACTTTTTTATTTTTTAAATCAATGAAGTTGACATAAAAATAGTAACATATAATGTGATTTTTTTTATTATAGTGTGTATCTCGTGAAAGCCCTGAATTTAAACCGGAATTAGATAGTCCCGACGATTATGAATACGTTCCTTTAGCGTATAAAGAAAAGACAGTTGCTCTTGCCGAAATGCATCCAAAATGGAGCATACAAAATTTGAAAAAGAAAGGTTGCGGTAAATTAAAAGATAAAAAAATGTTACGCATATGGAAAGAAGATGTTAAACGAGGGGGAACATCAAAAGACAAATGGAAATACATCGAAACACAGACATTTGAACACTTTCAAGAAGCAAGAGAATGTCTTGAGCAGGTATTAATTTTATAAAATTTTTATAATAAAATTAAAGTTTCAAAAATATTAATTAACATTGATTTGTAGATAACAACGAGAACTCTGCAGCAGTGGGCAATGGCAATAGCATTTCCATTTATTAGTGACACGTTTCAATTTTCTGCTAGTAACAGTTGGACAGACAGATTTAAAAAAAAATATAAAATCAAGCAAAGAAAAATAACTCGATATGTCAGCAACAGAGAGTATGCGTCTTTAGAAGAGATAATGGAATCAGCAGAAAGATTTCAAGTGCAGACAAGACATATTATGTGCGACTTTGATTTGGATTTTGTTATTAACACCGACCAAACAGGATGCCAATATCAAATTTCGTACAACAGAACACTCGCACCTCAAGGATCAAAAACCGTTCTTGTAAAAAAGAAAAGCTTGCATGATATCTCGCACTCATATACAGCACAATATACACTTACCGCTTCAGGTAAAATATTACCTATCGTTTTCTTGTGTATGCAAGAATCGTCAGGAAATTTTGGTCCAAGAGTGCAAAAGCAAATTGATAAATTAATTCATGAATATAAGAATGTTTTTGTAACTAGTTCAAAGTCAGGCAAATTAACGAAACAAATATATACTGATTACTTGAAGTATTGTTTGAATCCATATGTTTCAAATAATAAATTTTTATTACTAGTAGACTCATGGGAAGGACAAACTGATTTAACATTATATGATGATATGTTCGAAGACGAAACAGGTAAAGTGTCATGCACTGTTAAAATAATTCCTCCTAAATGCACTCCTATTTGCCAACCCTGCGACGTCTATTTTTATAGGCAAGTAAAAATTTTTATTAAAAAATTGCAAAACTGTCCAACATTATTAAATCAACAGCGAGAAATTGGAACGCGCGAAGATGCAATAAAAATCCACTCTTTATTGTTGCATCAATTGTGTGCTCCTGTTTTTAAATCAATGATATTATATGCGTGGCATGCATCTAAATTAATAGAAGATAGGCCGATATTTTTAAATTTAAATGAAATTTGTTTTCCATTAACAACTATCAAAAAATTATGTGCCTGTAAAAATACAGGTTTTATTCAATGTGCTCATTGCACAGAAACATTATGTTTTGCGTGTTTCTATGATAAATATCATCCCAACATATGTAATTCTGATGTTTCTGATTCTGATAATGAATAGATATTGCTTATTGTGAACAAAATAAAATATTGTTGTAAACATAATAAAAGATTCAAATTTTCTTATACTTCTCTTCTTTTTCTCCTCCTATTATAGAAAAAAATTTTATATAAATTGCATGATAATTTACAATTAATAATAAATATGTGTGTGTGTTAATTAAATTGTAATTTTAAGAAACGCAACGTATAAAAGTATAAATAATATTTTTAAATTTTGTAAAATTGTTTGGTACATTAATTTTTAGAATTAAATATAAAAATAAAACATATACAATACAATACAATAAAAAAAAAAAAATTATAAAAGTAAGATTCGAACCAGCAACATGCAACATTCTAGTCCGACGCCTTACTCACTACACCACGCCGCTGCTTGTCAAACAACACTAACCGTTCGGTACATTACCAACATAGAAATCTTTGAACGCGTTTTTCTCGCGAATGCTTGAGAGGCGCATCGTATCCTTTTACCACGATTTAGTGGGAGAGCTGAACTATAATATATATAAAATTCAGCCAAATCGGAGGGGGCCAATTCTGGTGTTCTCCTTGTTAGTCTCAATCTCTATTAAGAGAGTTGTATCAATACCAACATCGTAATAAAGTGCTACCACACAGCAACCTCTGAGTCTTTGGCCATTTCTGCGCTGCCTTGCCACTTCTTCAGGTTCTCACCGAGGTCGAGCGATCCAGGGAAGGAGCAGCGGTGCTTTTATCCACCAAGGAATCCCGTCATCCGGTAAGGAAATAATAGAATAATAATTATTCTTAATCAACCCTGATAATAATTTTGTATATTAACTCGATTTATTGACAATTCCCCTTGAACCTTACCTGCCCGTATACAGACTTTAAATTTTTTGAGTTGAATAATTTAAATTTCAACCGATCCTCTGAGAACGCTCGAAGCGTATCCTAGAGTGTAGCGTCGTTCGAGTCAGTCACTCGATGTGCATTGGGTAGCAAATTCTACTCCTCTGCCGCTTTCACGGAGAGTTTCTCTGAAAGAATTTCTCCGTGGATCCTGTGTCGCTGTGACGTGACGTCTTGCACATCGATACTAGACTCAGAATTTAAGACTCGCTCCTAGAGGACCTGTCGAAATAATAAAATTATGCACTGGCTTACAAGTTAAGTGTCAAAACATTTCATGGATTTTATACTTATCTGAAGTAAGCCAGCCGCTCTTAATCGTATCCTTGTCTGTATCCTTGAATCTCCAGCCCTCTCGGTGCCGCCGCATGCTCCTGGAAATTCAAAATATACTAAATAAATTATTACTCATTGTACCCTGTCTAAATTTCAACCGATCCTCTGATAATGCTAGAAGCGTATCCTAGAGTGTAGCGTCGTTCGAGTCAGTCACTCGATGTGCATTGGGTAGCAAATTCTACTCCTCTGCATGCTCCTGAAAATTAGAAATACATTAAATAAATTATTATTCGTTGTACCCTAATGACTTGTATATCGCTGAACATTTCGGCCATTATATGTGAATGATAGAGATATACTATCATTATCAATATTCGTGTATCTCGCAATAATCCATTAATCCATATTATTGGTCTTAACTCTACGAATCACCTTGTTGTGACTACATTTACCTCACGTAACCATTCATCTTAACAGGTACCTTTCTACGCATCATCGTAAGTAAACCCCCTTTTGATGTTAAATTAATCGCATTAAACATACTAAATAGTCATGTCCCCTCGGTAGATGGTTAACCCCCGCCGAACCTCTACCGTCGGACGTGAAATTCCCCTCCGTGCCGCGAGTATACGCCGCCGCCGTGCCTCACGGGCGATACCTAGTCTCCCGATAGCTCGCCAATTGTTTGCCGACGAGAACAGTTTAACGACCAGAGTAACGAGGTACTCTGCAGTACATAGTTTCGCTGCCCCCCGCGCATACCCTTATCGCCCACCCCTGAACCCTCCAGCGGTTCTTCACGAGGAACAACGGCCCAGGGCCAGGTCGCCATCGCCCAACTACTCCCCTATCCAGGATTCTTCTAATCCTTGTTATTCGCCAGTCCGGACACTGGGAGATCTGCCCCCTATACCGGAGGAACAAGGACACGTAGAACGAAGAACATAAACGGAGGTTGGTCCATCCAACCAGGGCCCAATTCAAGATCATCCTGAACCGAACTTCTACCCGGATAGAGAACCAGAGGACCTGATCTTACCAAGCAACGTCCAACCCCTCGCCGGGTTGACAGATGAAGATTTTATCGAAATTTACGAATACCTGCTGCGGGATAATTTCTTCAATAATCACTGAAAGAACCAATACTGCAATGTTATAACAAATAATAGCCACATTTAAATATCTTCTTTGAGATGTTGTAGAAAGAACATTGCATACATACACATACACATATATATATATATATATATATATATGTATAATAATGTTACGTCCCGCTACAAAAATTTATTTTAAATATATAATCAATATATAATCACATTACATTACTACTTATATACTCTCTCGAGTTAGTTTTTTGCTATTATATAATCGAATAATAATATAAAATTATAGAAGATCAAAATGCTGTATTATTCATACAAAGAGAATATTTCTAAAAATACTTCATTCACTCTTTATATAAAGAAAACTCAGTTATATTTAATTATTCTATATAATGAACCCACATTACATGTGCAAAAGATTCTTTAAATTCATATTAAAACTCTATAGCACATTGATCTTCTTGCCTTATTTTTCATAAAATATAAATTGCAATAAGCCTGCATGGCTTAAGAGATGAAACGCGCCTATAAAACTTCAACACTATTTACTCTCAATGCGCCTATATAACGTTGATCATATATACATACAGTAAAATTCTATATTAAATACTTTAATACTAATCTTATATTATTTTCAGCTCTTATAAGGGGATCAAAAACGCTATAATACAAATAATTCACTCTAATTACTGCTATTACAATATTCTTTCGCCTAGAAAAGCATTATAATTCATATTAAATAGCCTTATTGATCTTCCTTCTATTAAGCGCCTGCAAAACCGCAGCCGGTTATACTCTTAAAGCGCCTACAGAATCAATACCGTATATACAAGCGCCTAAAATACTTATATCTTTAATACAACATACGCAGCGCCTACAGAATAGTAACCTCATACTTTTAAAGAGCCTGCAAGACTTCAACCCTTTCTACATGGGATGGTAAAGTCAATTCCTACCTTACCGACTGATGATAAAACAGATTTCTACTTTACCGACTTTTTGTTACCGACACTTTTCTACCTTACCTACCTATGATAACATACCGATTTTTTGTTACCGACACTTTTCTACCTTACCTACCTATGGTAACATACCGACTTTTTGTTACCGACACCTTACTACCTTACCGACTTATGGTAACTTACCAACCCAACGACTTACCGACCTACCAGTTACCGACGTTCTACCAGGAGCATACCTCTTTTATGAATATGCTACCCTGATACTTTAAAATTTTAAAACTTTAATATTAACCAACAAACATATATATATTTATATATATTCTTTCACTAGGAGCATGCCTCTTTCATATACATGCTATCCTAATACTTTAATTTTATTTAAATTCAGAAGTTACCGACATACTAACTTACCGACTTACCGACGTATACCTCCTATGAGAATATACTATCCTGATACATTATAAATTTTTAAACCCAAATTTTGAGGACCACAGCCGAATATTTACACATGTTTTTACATAATTCCATATATTTTCGACTCCCTAATCTATAGGGAGGTCCAAATGTTAAATTCCATTATTCTTACAAATTTTGAAGTCTTGTTGGTAAAACATATTTCTTATACGTACACATACTATAGATACTTTTATTTAGCCGTCTACATATACTATATATGCGTTACTAAATACGCATATTCATATTGTTTATAACAAAGATTCGACCATGAGCTCATCAGTTAAATAATTTATAATAATTTAAAGATAAGCCGATGCGATAATTTGGCGACGCAAATCTATTGTAATCGAAGGACACCTGTCACATAAATTATACGAAAAAATATCGAATGTCACTGATAACCTTCAAGAAAAATATCAAGTATCAGAAGAATTGTTGCCAAAAGTGACTCATCGATGACTCACCGCATCCGGTTGCATCAGAATTTTTGCTACTTCCTGATTGGCTACTCTACTTCCCCCACCACCTCAAGACCCAAAAACGGGGACGCAATCATCGTTCAAACGCCTACGCAAAATTGCGCACGCATCACCCTTCTACCGATGAAAAGCTGCGCACGCATCCAATTTTAAGAGGGGAACCAATCATCAGAGACTCCGCCCTGCGAAAAGGAACCTGCTCCCACTCTGCGACAATTGCCCAAAAAGTAGGAATCCCGTTATAAAAACCCATGCAGAGCGACTCTCTTCGCATTTGACTCGATTTGACTCTTAGTTCTCTTAAATTCACACACGTGAGCATTTGACTCACAGTTCTCTTATATTATTAAATTCGCATTTGACTCGATTTGACTCTTAGTTCTCTTAAATTCACACACGTGAGCATTTGACTCACGGTTCTTTCAACGTATAACCTTCACGCAGTCACGAGTATTTATTTTTGAGCCGAAAAGGACTTAGTCCGAGAACTGTCAAATCTTTGTACTTGGAACAAAGTATATTAAAGTTTTATTTTATCATCACTTGAGTCTTCTGCCAGTCATTCATCACCGGCTCCTTCAACTCTCCTACAGCGACGTCACCGAGGTAGACTGTCCTCCCTGGAGATCTTCAACTTCACTCTGCAGTACTCATTGGTAAGTACTTATTTCTTTTATTTTACATACTTCTTTACTCTCGTGATTCGCAACGATATTCTACTACATTTACTATCTCTTTATTACGATCTACTACGATCAATTATTGCATCTATGTCTACTCTTGAGATGGTTATATGCAATTATAATTAAACAATTGAAATAATATTGCAATTACATGTCTGATACATAAAGATTTATCGAAGATATTATTATTATTATTATTATTAATTGAATCATTAATACAAATTATTGAAGACTCATTAAAGAGCTTCATTATAAAGACGAATTTACAATCGATTTCAATTTCCGAACAGACTTCCTTAAGTACATTCATGAGAATCACATATAATGGTAGTATGTCTGTCTCTTTTTATCACTAGATTCTCGGCGCGAGATTCAAACGAATATTATTAAAGGAATCATTTTAACTATTTGATTGAAGGCTAAGCAAGCCGATACGGTATCTATCCTTCCATTTTCCAGAACCTCTGTATTCCTTCAGCTTTATAATAAACGAAATAAAAAGCAATCTATTTCCCTATCTACCGAAAGTCCAGAAATTTCTACGAATCTACATATATTTTTCATGTATAATATATAAGGAGTTGGGGAACCTGCCATTTTATTTTACCATATTTCATGGCAGTCCGCCATTTTGTGAACAACTTTCAATAGTACATCGCATATTCTTATTGAAGCAATTTGCCAATGATTTAATTCACTTTTATTGACTTTATTATTTTATTTCATTTTAACAAATTAATTAATTTATTTTATTTAAAATTATATTTGTATGACTCATCGTCGTATGACTCATCATATAATTTATTGAAATATTCTGTTAACGAACACCTGCTGTATGACTCATCATCGTATGATTCATCATTGTATGACTCATCATAAAATTTATTATAATATAATTAAATTCATTTATTAAATTAAAACCTTTTATTAAATTGAACATTTGGCAATTTGAATTATTTTAACTTGAATTATTTTATTTTATTATATGAAACATTTTATTCAAATCAATTGATTTCTTGTATTTCATGAACTGTTGCCGCATCTGCGCGATACTTTACCGCTGCATCTGCGCAACTCTATTTTAATTATTTGCGATGATATATAATTAACATGTCTCCTTATATGATCTTCTCTCTCTAATATACTGAACAGCTTCATCTTTCTCTGATCTGCTATATGCGTATAAATACTTATTTGCGATAATACGAAATTCTATCGTAATATTCCTTTTTAACAGGTTTCACTTAACATCAGCAATCGTGAGTATTCATCATACATCCCCATGAATAAATATTCGAATTCTAAATGACAATTTACCCTTAGATGGTTAGAGTCAGGCAGCGTAACTCGAATAATAAAAGATCCCTTATTCCTATACGGAATCCGGGCGTACAGAGACGCTCCCTCTTACGCGAACCCCGCGAACCAATCATCAGTCATCCGTCAGGCGACACAGAAACAGCCATAGAAATTGTCCAGGCAAGCGAAGACAATACAGTTACCCTTACTGAAAGTCCCCCTGCTTTCCCTACTACATCGGAGATTCTCCCCGACTATCAAGAGTCAGAACCCGAGGAAGAAAACATAGAAATAACCAGCGACGTCCATAACGACAGCTTCCTCCTGGAGATTAACATCGGACAGCCGCACATACAAATACCTGTGGAGACATTTCTCGCCTGGGAACGAGAAGCCGAGATCAGACGGACTCCAGTTACACACGATAAGCAGACGCAGTGCCCTGAAATCTCCCTTTCCCCTAGCCATGCGCCTGCATACTCTAGAGAATACTCACCAGTTTTGAATTCGCACCACAGATGGTATCTTCTCCCTGAAGAAGACCCTGAGCAGACATTAAACAATATTTTCTACGGCATAGACGAGGTAGATTAAATCCTTTATTTTATATTACGCGCCCACGATCAAAGAGAGAAGACCAAAGATTAAAATGTACTAGAGGATATTAAATAAATATACAAATTTGTACTTTTCCTAAAATAAAGTGAATCTTTATTTCTTAACACGCACGATCCACAAGCATAATCCTTCGGAAAGCAGATAAATCCAGCGATCCAATCAAAGCAGTTAGGTCCAGAGCTCCCGGCGATCCCGAGGTATAGCCGGCATTGCGCAGGTTGCCTCAAAAGATAAATTGGGAGACGCACTTCGCTCATCTGTATGGTAAGCCCAGCAGGTCTGATCCTAGAATCAGAGAGTGAGGGAATAGTTACCGAAAACTGGAGAAGTAAGACGTAACAATAATCTACGTTACCTATATCTATTATAATAAAAATTTGTAAAGCCTTAAGGAGGTGATATAATAAAAGAGAACAGATAAAAAAAAAGACAAATTGGGTCAGGTTATACGCACCTAAAAATTTATTTCCCGTCATCAATCCTACTCCTAAAAGAAGCGTAAAAGATTCTTAATCTCTCAGCGTCCCAGGGTAGAGCCGGCCTAGCAGGTTGCCCTGAAAAAGAAAGAAGTTAGAGAGAAGTTACGATTACGTAACAAATAAATACGTGAGAAGTTACGATCGAGACGTAACAAACAAATTCAAACGTAACAACGGAGAATCCGATCTATCCGGAAATTTCGGCGAACGAAACAAAGACGCTATAGAAGCAACAACAATGAACAGTTTTATTAACGGGCTTCCCTCCGATTTGTTAGTGCGAGTAAAACTAGAGCGCCCAAGAACCTTCGAAGAAGGAATTAGCACAGCTATACAACTATTTAAAACTATCGAAGCGGAGAATATTCGTAAACGAACCCTCTTCCGTCCAAATTTCCAACAACGTGCTGACCTTCCTAACAATACTAATAATCTTGCCCGACGAAATCCTGTAAACAGTAATATTAATAATAATAATAACAGCGGATATCGATCCTCGTATCGCCCTAATAATGGTCAACCAAATTCTCAACCCCCGTACCCTACTACACCAACCAAGGCAATAGTCACCACACAACCTCAACATAATTATCAAACTAAGATTTGTCGATATTGTAAAACCCCCGGACATCTTATAGAAGAATGTCGTAAACTTGCCTATAGACGAGCTCAAGAAGTGAATCAACCTGGCACATCGGGAAACGAACAGGGCGTTCCGATGAGAATCGACGTCCGCCGGAACGACCTACAACAAGGACGTCCTGCCTATCTTATTCAAAAAAGGATCAATACAATGACTCTCCTGGAAGAGCCCGAACAAACCCCAGAATCTGTCAAATAAATGATACAAGACAATCCATGGATTTACCTACAATTACTTTAACTTCCCCAGATTTAATGAATTACTGTAAATTTATGGTTGACTCCGGATCAGGGCTTAATCTCATTAAACAAAAATGTTTGGGACCGCACGTTATTCTTGATAAAACCAACTCCCTGTCCCTACAAGGAATAGTATCTGAAACCATTATTACTCTGGGAGCAGTTTCAATATTTATACTTGGAGAGCTAACTGAATTTTATGTCATATTTATGTCATGATTTAATCGGATTTGCTCAGGATGGAATCCTAGGTAACAGATTCCTGAGGGAACGATCTGTTATATTGAATTATAAAGACAATTGCCTACAATACGAAGAAGCAAGAGTTCCTTTCTCCAACGTAAATACCATATGCTTAAAGAAAAGAACAGTAACCCCCTGTTCCTTCTGTATCTCAAATCCTGAAAAACAAAATGGATACGTATCTCGACATGACCTCGCCAAGGGCATATATTTTGGCGAAGCCATCGTCACTAATAATAATGGAAAGGCTTATATGCCTATTTTTAACACTTCTGAGGAAGAAATAATTCTCAACATTCCATCAGTAGAACTACAAGATTTTGATACCCACAACACAAATAACAATTTTCCGAAACCTTAAGGCCTTCGGAAGAACCTATTCAAACTCCTAATCTCAGTAATTCTACTTCTCTATGTCAGCCCTTAGGGGACCTTCCTAAAAATATAGATAATCCTCTATATTTTAATCAAATACAATTTTTATATACTGATAGAGCATCAGATATTTTACCACTCCTTCGCCTCGAGCATCTGAATTCCGAGGAATCAGAGAATATTCGATTATTAGTCCTTAAACATTCCGAGAGATTTCACCTTCCTAGTGAAGTTCTTCAGGCAACTAATGCTGCTCAACATTTCATTCCCACTCTTAACGACCCGTTCACACAAAACAGTACAGATTTCCCCCCGTACACAAAGAGGAAATTAATAGACAAGTGAACGAATTATTGTCTTCAAGCTTAATCGAACCCTCAACATCTCCTTATAATTCATCATTGTGGATAGTTCCGAAGAAACCAGACTCCCTGGGAAATAAAAGATGGCGAATGGTAATCGACTACCGAAATCTTAATGAAAAAACAATAGGAGATGCTTACCCTTTACCTAATATAATTGATATACTAGACCAACTCGGGACCGCTAAATATTTTTCCATATTGGATTTAGCCTCTGGTTTTCATCAAATACCTATGGCAGTTAAAGACGCCCATAAAACCGCTTTTTCTACACCATATGGGCATTATCAGTTTAAAAGAATGCCATTCGGATTGAAAAATGCTCCCGCGACCTTTCAAAGATTGATGGATAACGTCCTCTCTGGACTCCAAGGAAATGAATTATTCGTCTATATGGATGACATCGTCATATATGCGAGATCCCTGAAAGAACATGAAATTAAATTTGAAAGATTAATGCAGAGATTAAAAGCTGCAAATTTAAAATTACAACCAGACAAATGCGAATTCTTAAGACGTGAAGTGATGTATCTGGGACATATAATCGGATCAGGTGGAGTTAAACCCGATCCCGCTAAAGTAAAAGCAATTATGAATTTTCCGACCCCAAAGAATCCAAAAAACATCAAACAATTTTTAGGATTAACCGGATATTACAGGAGATTTATACCTAATTTTTCAAAAATCGCGAAACCTTTAACGGATCTTTTGAAGAAAGACCGAAAATTTGAATGGACTTTAAAACAAGAAGAAGCCTTCGACATCCTAAGGAATTCGCTTTGTTCTGAACCTATTTTACAATACCCTGACTTTACCAAACCATTTATATTGACCATTGATGCATCCGGATATGCAGTAGGAGAGGTCCTTAGCCAAGGACCGATCGGAAAGGATCTCCCCGTTGCCTACACTTCCCGCATCCTGAATCCCGCAGAACAAAATTATTCAACAATAGAAAAAGAATGCTTAGCTATTATTTACTGTGTAACTCACTTTCGACCATATCTGTACGGAAGATTATTCACCATAGTAACCGATCATAAACCATTAGTTTGGTTGCATTCCGTTAAGGATCCTTCATCCAGACTATGGAAGTGGAGAACGAAAATATCAGAATATCAATATGAGATACAATATAAGAAGGGAACATTAAATAATAATGCTGATGCACTATCTAGAAACCCACCTGTTAATCCAGCTGCTCCGTTGTTCCTCATCGACGACGCTGAGTATTCTTCTGATGAATCCATATTCTCGCATAAACCTCAAAGATTTCGAGGAAATCCTAGTGAACCTGAAAAACAAAACAAAGAAGTTAGCCAACAAAAATCAAAGCCCTCACAACTACGTACTCGAAACCCCCTTCCTCCCAGAATTCGAACCCCAGAAGACCTTCAAAGTCACCCCTCCGAACAGGAAGATAATGATAATTACGCACTTAGCATTGAAGAAGTAACTGACTCCATCGAAAGCGATGACGAAAATTATGAAGAAATACTAAACTCTAATATTGTACCACACCGACCAGCTCCACCCGTCCCTCCGCCATGGAGCCGAGCGTTAGCGCGAGAGATCAGAGGAAATCTATTACAGCAAAAAGACAATCACGTTATTTTCACTTATTTAAATGGAGCCCCTTATGATAAAGGTGCGAAAGCCTACCAAGAAGCTAATTTACTTCCCAAATATGAGGGACTAACCTTTGAAAGGGCAAAGGTATGTACCGTAAAGGGAAACACTCTGATTGCCCTCCCTATCAAGCACAACGACCGAACTCTCGTAGAAGCTCAAAATCTTAAAAATTGCTTGCGCTCTTTAGTAGACGTCATTACCGAAATCGGACTTCCTTCCTTAAGTATCAATAAGACTGAACGTTTCGATGACCTTCCATGGTCATACATCCTAAATCAACTTAAAAGACATCTATAAGAATTACCAATTTACATAACAATATGTTTGGATTTAATCCAAACACCCGAAATAAGCAATCGACAATCCCTAATTTCAGAAAATCATGCCTCTGCTGTTGGTGGACACAAAGGCGTGACAAAAACCTACAATCGTCTTCGACCTCAGTATTATTGGAAAACAATGAAAAGAGACATTCAAGAATTTATTAGAAATTGCCGCGACTGTCAACTAAAGAAGTTAACCAGAGTAAAAACTAAACAACCTATGGTTATCACAGATACTCCCGGTTCTGCTTTCGACAAATTATCCTTAGACATTATGGGACCTCTACCCTTAACTACGAAAAGTAACCAATATATACTAACCATGCAAGATTTATTAACTAAATATTCTATCGCCGTTAAGAGAAGCTACGTCTCTAACAATTGCAAACGCTTTCACGAACGATTTTATCTGCATTTATGGTACACCCCGTGCCATATTAACCGATCAAGGAACGAACTTCCTGTCCGCTTTAATACGAGAATTAACTAAGAGATTTCACATCCAACATTTTAAAACTACCGCATATTATCCACAGTCTAATGGATCCTTGGAGACATCTCATCATGTGCTGACTGAATATCTGAAAACCCAGATAGACAAGGAAACAAACTGGGATGAATATATCAGACTCGCCATGTTTTCTTATAACACTAGCGTTCACGAAGGCACAAAATACTCACCTTACGAGCTAGTTTCCGGACGAATAGCCCGATTACCCTCAGCTCACCCTATTATCGAAGAGAATATCGAACCTACGTATCATGAATACATAACCAATCTCTTTAATAAGATCAATAACTTACAAAGACAAGCCAGATTGAACCTCATACAAGCTAAGGAGAGAAGTAAAAGATATTATGATCGTAATCAAAATCCACAACAACTAGAAAGAGGAATATATGTATTTTTATTGAAAGAACCACAAAAGGGGAAACTCTCTGACCAATACACGGGCCCCCATGAAGTGCTTGAAATTTTACCCCTTAACGTCAAACTCAGAGTCGGGAAACAAGTCCGACTAGTTCACGTAAACAAAATAAAATTGTCAAACCATCAACCTGAGTGAAATAATAATTTAACCTTCTCATTCTTACAGATGCTTTGGCATAGACGGCCTATTCAACCGAGGCCGGATGCCGCTTCCTTGAGGCGTGTTCAACTGGCCTTCCTGTATGCCCATTGCATACATGTCGTAGGGGCACTCAACCTAGACGACGAGACCAATTTATGCACAAAGTGCTACTCTAGACTTCGCACGACCATAATCATACAGAAATACCGATATATGCAGAAACACTTCTTCGTTAATGGACACACGGCCACAAACGAATACTGCTCTTCGTGCGGTGCCATCGTAACAAAAATCAATCCAATCAACGAGTGCGTGTCCTGCATAATGGCCGGCCGTGAGTTTCTCGACGCGCTTCGTGCCGAAGCACTTTCGCTTGACGATTACGATTACCCTCTCGTCCTAGATAAACATAACCGGACCCCCATGCCGTAGAGCATGCTCCTCACTGGCATTGCATGCTGCCTAAACGTAAAAGGATACCGCGCTCCCGCTCTAAATATACTTATATGTGAATCTTGCTATTCCCAAATTCCACATCCTACGACACAATTTCCTTTATTACTTTTCCACCTCATCTCTCTGGGACCACTCCACATTAATCTTTATTGTAGTCTCTGCCTCCACTCACTTGTCACCCTGAGAGCATTAAATCAATGCCTCTATTGTATCCACAACATCCTTGTGCTGTCCGCACCATACGCAATTAACTTTTTTTATAATGACTCAACCACTTTCTAGTGTTGTATGCATTAAACTACACGGCTATCTAAATCTAAGTAATTTACAACATTACTGCTGTGCATGTTATTGCCTCCTACATACTCCTTCTAATCAACGATTCTTTCTCCCTATCGATTCGCATATCATTTCCTTCGCCCCTCATTCCTACCGAACCTTGTGTATATATTGTCAACGCCCTATCTCCATAGCAAGACCCCTTTCTACCTGTCTCATCTGTATCAGAAACCTTATACATATTCTTTGAGACACCGCCCCCAGTAACCTCTCATCTATTGAACAAGGACCTTCCTCGTCCACTTCATAAATATGTTGTCTCACTCATCTTCGGACACCCCTTATCTAGTAGTACACGAGGAATTTGACGGTTACTGTAGCGAAACGGGAAACCATTACTGTAACAGATGTCAACAGTATATTGACTTTCCACTACATCGCATCAACTATCATAGCATAACCGAAAACTTCCCCCACGTAGAGACGACTAAATGCAGCCGGTGCAATGATAATGTATCGACTATAACACCGATAACCAATTGCAGAAGGTGTTTCTTGCGCTATTTACAAGGAGAAAAAGAAAGAGAGTTAGCACACGGGAAACACTCTAGTGGAACCAATTAAATGGACTTACTATTGGAATTGATATCTGACGAAGATTATAGTATCCTATCTCGGTTGGTGCACGAAGAATTAAATGCTTATAAAAAACTTTCCACCGAACAACTTTATTGCTACTCGTGCGCCTCTTTCGAAATCGACGAATTTTTATATCTTAATTATCATTATGTATCCGTTTTCTCCCCAGCATATTACTCCCTCTTTAGATGTTATGTATGTGCTCAACCGGTAGCCTTGTGCACATCATTGTGGGACTGCAGAAGATGTACCCTGCATTACTCACAAGGAGAACATATGCAAGAATTTATAACGAACCGAAACTGTTGATAGCTCGGTTCATAATGAGTAATGCCGGTGATTCTTCTTGTAACCACCCCATTCATCAATTTTCATCACACTTTCCAAACTTTCATAAGGCGCATTGTCGAAAGATCATATTCTATAGAAGATATGTCGGTAAAACTCGCACCCCTACTCGCATGTGTTGCCCCTGCTATAGACTTAGGCAACTCAGAATTAAACCCGATTTAGTAATCTGCCATTGGGTAACTTACGGTAACCTAAGCTTTCCTACCTGTGAATACTGTAAATCCACCTTGGAAACTGTCCGTCCCATCCTGCACTGCACCGAGTGCATTTTCTCCTACCTCGAACGAGCTTTATATGAAAGAAACAATGGAGGAAATATAAACTCATTGGAAGCTTTCGCTTTTTGCAGAACGCACAAGCAGGGCTTACGGGCTTAGAAAGGACAAGTTGCAAAATGTGCCCACTATTGAAATTAAAAACATCAACACATCCTCTGCTGGATGATTCGTTTTTTAATAGTCTATATGTAAAATGCGTCTCTATTATGACACACGATGTGTTAAATTCAAATAACACGTATATTATATGTATCAATTGTTATAACCCTGAAGTTTACAATAGAGTCTTAACTCGTTATTCGCACACGTTTCAATACGGAAAAGTACCACCTGAGAAATGTAAACTCTGTCGAAAACCATGTCGCGAGAGCCGCCCTCTCCAAGAGTGCGCAAAGTGCCTCCGAGCCTACCACATATTTGTAGAAAAAGTAATTAGAGCAAATCAGGAGGACACTTATAAACGAGTAGTGGGATTGTCCGTCAATTCCGGTACTTTAGATTTAGAATATGGAATAGTAGAAAGGAGGAGTGACCCCAACGACTTAGAGACTTTGGCAGAATCTTTATCAACTTAAAATTTTAAAATGCATTCCTCATTTCACTATCCTGCCAACATAAATCTATATTCAGCTATTATAAGTTATATAAATCAATACCGTAACACAATAATCCACACTTATATTCTATATTAAGAAGACAAAAATATATGTACATGTATGATAAAATTATAGAAATACCTGTATTTATATACGTATAAATATATTTTAGCAAAAGAAAAAGAGAAAAATATATATAAAAGAAAAAATTTTTCCATCTATATATATATATCTATATGATTTTCTTATTAGAATCGAAAATCCTTATATACACATACATATATATATATATATATTTAATTACAACTATATCTTGTTATTACGAATATGTACTCATTTAGCTGTAAGATTACCAAAATTGTTAACCACCTACACTTATCTATAATGTATTCGACATCTATGTACGCAAAAATTAATATATCTATTTATATACTCATTAAATCGAAACTGTAATAATTTCAGACTACCATGAAGCCTCTAATCCTACTAATCCTCTTAGGCGAAACTATCGCATTAATTGGATTTGATTGCGGTGGACAACACCTTAATATAACAGCTGTCTCTTTACTTGATGTTAGCGAATGTGACTTAAACATACGAAAACCTAATACTACAGATGTCCATATCCAACTACTCCAACTATCCGATTATAGCTATACCGAAGTCATACAGTGTAAAGTCGAAATATCCAGAAATATCTATCATTGCGGCATGCATTCGCATATTTCTGCAGTTCATAATGGAAGAGCCGACTATGTGCATGAAACTGGGTACTCTCAATGTCTGAGAATGCTCCAAGATGGAACACTTACTTTTGGCAACGGTAATCTTATTACTGGTATAAAAGCCAACCACACAACATACCGGAGCATTACCACAGCTGGTCGCGTGCAAGTCGACGGATACTGTAAAGGAGCTCAATATAACGACCCATACGGAACATGGGACGACGTAGTCATCCAAGCAGCTGTGAAAATTTCCTTGAAATCCTCCTACGTTCCTATCCAATTAAACACCGGAAAAATGAAATTAAAATCCGGTACAACTTGATCTCATCGATGGCTTTTGCCTAGATGCAGACGATGGATACACCTTCTGGAAATCTATACCAACTACCACCTGCAATTTTCATCAATATGATGTCCTGTATGAAGGACCCGCCAATAAAATTACAGAAGAAACTTCTGAAGCCCCTGTTATCTATAGTTTGGTCACCCAGGAAATCACCTTCGCTCTCATGACAACCACAGAAATGCTGTGTGGTTATATCCTTTTACGAACCGAACATCCAAAATTATTTATCCTGGAAGCGAAACCGGGAAACACATTTGCCACTCGAGGAACAATACCTGTGAACAATCTCGATATATTCACCTACATGAATTCTAAATTCGTGTATATCGAGAAACATGTTAGACAACAAATGACATCTTTGTATAATAATGTCATTTTACAAAAGTGTGAATTGGAAAGGCAAGTAATAATGAACGCGCTGTCGTTCGCTACACTTCAACCTGACGAATTTGCCTATCGGCTTATGAAAGGACCAGGATACATGGCTGTGACCACTGGAGAAGCTGTACAGATAATTAAATGCATACCTGTTGAGGTAAAGGTGAGAAAAACGGGAAAATGTTATATAGAATTACCCGTGACAGTACGTAATGAATCCTTATTTATCACACCGAAATCAAGGATTGTTACTAAAATCGGCAATGAGCGCGAATGCAGTATCGAATTACCCACCTTGTACCGCATCGAGGATACTTGGATCCAAATTACACCTGAAATTCAAATCAGGCAACTACCCCCAGACCAATTAAAGCCTATGGCCGCTTTATCGTGGAGATATCTAACTCCCGGACCCTTTGCGGTGAGCGGAATATACTCGGACGAAGATCTTGAAAAATTACGGAGCCATATTATGTTTCCTGCAGAGAAACCAGCGCTGCTTAATGCAGTAGCCAGAGGATTGACATTCTATGAATACTGAAGGAATATCAGTTTACAATTTGTTAGACGAAAATTCCTTGAATAAAACAGTGGAAAGTACTGCCTCAAGAATATGGAAAGGATTTATAAATTTCGGCTCTGCAACAGCCGGAATAGTCGGCGTATTTATGATCATCCGACTAGTGAAACTTGCAATCGACACTATCATCCACGGATACGCCTTACATACTGTCTATGGATGTAGTATTCACCTGTTCGGAGCATTATGGAGTTCACTCGCAAATTTGTGCACTCCTTGAAAGTCGCTACAGTATACCTGAAATTGTAAAGAAATATCAGTAAAATGTCATAATATTACCATATTATTATTACTACTATTATTATTACTCTCTATAAAAATTTCGTTATACTAGTGGAACTAACCGTAAAACCAGAAATAACGAATATATTTATATATATATATATATAGACAAAATCTAACAAAATGAACCTAACCGTTATCATTGGAAATTTATTGAATAAACTTTAATTAACTATATTGAAAACCATAAAGCCATAATAATGTAAAGAATTTCAAATATAAAGTATATATATATATTTACAAGTATCTCTCATTATTCGAATAATAGATCGTAATGAAACAGATTTGATAACGATTCATTTTGTTAACAAAAAAAAAGAAAAAAAACAATATACGAATAAAAGAAAAGAGAAAAATATATACTTATGTTACATCCCGCGCCTAAATTTTCCGCGAATTTCACTGCAAAAACGACTAACAAGGAAAGGGTCGGAAGTGTCCCCCTCCGATTTTAATGAGCTTTGAATATGTTGTAGTCTAGATCAAAATAGGAGACACGTATTTTTTTATAAGTGCTGAGTCGGCCGTTAAGGGGGTGAAACACCTTCTTGAAAAAAATCGATTTTTTCATTTCTCAGCGGATACCGTCGAAGCGATAAGAGATATAAACAAAAGTTTCAAATAAAAGTTTTATGGTCTTTAATGTACTTCAAAATCATGTAATCAGATTTGTCGAAAATGTCATATTTTTCGAAATCCCCCCCCTCCCTTTTAATGTTTGAAAATTTTTAAATTTGTCTCATAACAAAACTTATAGCTCATTTAACGACAAATTCAATCATATATAATAAAGTTGTATTCCGAAGTCATTATATATATGTATATGGAAATATTACATAAAATACCGTACATAATTATTGCATACAAGAATAACAAATATTCATGGTTGATATCGGTTACAAAGATGATGATCATGAAAGAAATGATTTATACAAAGGGATTTTTTACACCATGCGCAAGAAATTACAGCAATTTCACCGCAAATATCACATGTTGGTTTTAAATTAGTTTTGAAACAAAAATCTACTGGTGTATCAAATTCTTCTGGTTTCTTTTCTAAATAACCACTTTTATACCATGCATATTTGAATAAATTTTTAAACCTTGGTGATGAAAATTGATTATGTGTTAATGATTGTAATTTTAAAATATTGTTTCTTGAATGAAGCTTGACGTCAAGATCTAAAAGCATGATGGTATCTGAAAAATGTCTAACAAAATTTTTCCATAAACGAAAACCGAATACATCTAAAGGTTGTATTTTTCCCGTTGCTCCAGCTGGTATAGTTAACAAATTAATATTGTCTATAAAATCTGGTTTGTTTCTTTGAATTATATCAGGACAATGACCAGTCCAAGAATCTAATAATAACACTGATTTTGGTCCAACATTTGGAAAAAACACTTCTTTTATCCAGATCTCAAAATGATGCGATGTTAATTTTCCAGATTTTGATGCCATGACAAAGATATTATTATCTTTAAACATTGTTTCTTTTACTATTGGACCAAATGTTCCAGTAGGTTCTTTTAAAACAATAAACAGAGGCGATAATAATCTACCATCAGCTGAAACAATAGGTTGTATAGTATAACTATGTGTAGTTGCTGATATGGATTGTACTATGCGCTCTACTTTTTTAATACCAATAGGTGATAGTGAACGACCGGAATGAAATTCTAATTGAAATCCACTTTGGTCCGAATTATATACATTTTCAATTCCATATTGTATAATAGAAGATTTAACATTTTCGATAAATGACTTGCTTCGTGCTTCTAAATCTTTGTCTGACGCTAAATTTTTTTTTGTTATAAATTTTGTAATTTTTCTAGATACGATATTATGTGCAAGCTTAAACCTTTTTACCCATGATAATGATGCTGTAAACCCAAGTAGATTTACTTCCTTCTGTGCGCGAAGAGCCCATCGAGCAATATCAATGTCATGAATAATTATTCCCTTTTCAATACCTTCATGGAATTTATTTAACGTATATGTTGAAATTTCTTTCAGTTTATCAAATCTGTTGCCACCTTGATTTACTTGCTGCTCCCATCTTCTTAATTGACGTAATGACGTGACTTTCCGAAATCTATTTCTTATAGATGCAAGAGTTCTTGACTTTTTTGTTCCACTTCTCCATAACTCTACTGCATTTCTTTTATATTCTATTGGTACAGAATCCGCAACACATTCAATTTCTTTTACAAAATATGTGTCTTCTTCTCTTTCTTCATCAATTACAGGTTCTACTTCAGGTATATCAAATTCGTTTTGAAAATCTAATGATGATTCTTCATAAACTTCAAACGCTTCTTCATACATTGATCGAAGCATATTTTCCATCATGTCTTTTGTTTCATTTTCATCTGTTGTAACAGGACTTTCTGGGAATTCCCCAGTCATATACAGTGCAGTGTATAGCAGTACTGCTACATTTCTTGGATTAAACATTATCTAAAAAAATTATTAACATTATGTATATTTGTTTTATAAATATTAGCAAAAAAATACTTATTAGCAACAAAAATATTTTATTATTTAATGCGTATTAATAATTTGTTACGTTTTCCGAGTTTCATGAAAAATAGAACAGTTTTATCACATAACTTAAATAAAGTAATAAAATATTAATTATAATTTAAATACATTAAAACAAAACAGATAAACCGCAATTTTGAATGAAGTGTAAGTAAAAGCAAAAAACTATAAAAGTTTTAAAAATCGAAAAAGTACATACATACTGTATTGTTGTGTGCGTGGGGCACAATTGTTTTTTCAGGATAACGGCTAGTCTTGTTAATTAACTCGAGCACTTGTTAATTATTTGATAACTGATTTGTGACTGTCCGCCGCTTCTAGGCGGTGGCTTTTAACGCCTCCGGTTCTGAACGATTATCGGAGGAGGATCGCGCGGTGGCATGACCAAATAAAATCATTGGTTATTTCTAAAGTGGCGTGATCAAAATGCAAGCGAAGGAAGTCCGAAGACTTCCTCGCATTTTATTGCAATTCAGCGCTATTTCGAGAGTGATTTCTTCCTCTGTTTGATGACTTGGCCGTGTGATACTGGCTGTATCAGCACTTCGGGCAGCTGACTTTCTTATCGCGACGCATTTTTTCGCTCGCTTTATAAGTTATAATCCTTTTAATTATTTTCTTATATATATAAATATATTTACTATCGCGCTCGCGTATATTCGATAGACGCTTTAATAGTAATATGTGTTCCACTGCACGCAGTTGTTAATAAAATAATATATTGCACCAACTCATTTCGCGAATGCGACATCTGTTTATTCATAGAATTGAATCTATTAACATCAGCATCTGATCAATAATTTTCCTTGTCCGACTAGTTTTATTTTTCATGCATTAAAAACATTACTTTTCCATATAAATTATATGTATATTTATTGTCACATAATATAGACATATATTATAATTATAATTATTATATAATTTATAATTATATTTATAAATATAATTTCTATAATTTATAAAAATATATTCTCATAAATTATTTATTGCTAATTTATGGTTGCCTCTGTGAGTTTGCGAAGAAAAATGACTGTCGCTGTGAATAACGAGCGTCATAAGGCGGATAAAGCGGGCGTATAGTAGTGTATAGGGATATTTTTAATTTATTTCTGAAAAATGTGACTTCGGAATACAACTTTATTATATATGATTGAATTTGTCGTTAAATGAGCTATAAGTTTTGTTATGAGACAAATTTAAAAATTTTCAAACATTAAAAGGGAGGGGGGGGGATTTCGAAAAATATGACATTTTCGACAAATCTGATTACATGATTTTGAAGTACATTAAAGACCATAAAACTTTTATTTGAAACTTTTGTTTATATCTCTTATCGCTTCGACGGTATCCGCTGAGAAATGAAAAAATCGATTTTTTTCAAGAAGGTGTTTCACCCCCTTAACGGCCGACTCAGCACTTATAAAAAAATACGTGTCTCCTATTTTGATCTAGACTACAACATATTCAAAGCTCATTAAAATCGGAGGGGGACACTTCCGACCCTTTCCTTGTAAGTCCATTCTAGCGCGTTTGAATCACGCGCCTAGGCGCGCCATGACACCGAACCTCATCCTGCGGCCGAGCGCGGCGCCACAGTAGTATAAGCTTCCGCCGAACGCCGAGAGATGGCGCTCATCTCGGGCCCCTCTCTCTCGGAGTTCCCCACTCTCGACCGTCGCAGCGGCCGAGCCGCCGAAATCAAGGGACCTCAGAGCGGGCCCAGTCTCAGGCAGTCGACATCGTGACTTCGAACCGAAAAGATCTAGCTCCCAAGCGGAACTCTAATACTAATTCCAATTTCTAAATCTAACTCTAAATTCTAAGTCGAACTCTAACTTTAAGATTTTTGTACTAGCTCATATATACCAGTGTCTAGAATATATTCTTCTTTTATTTGATATATCAACGTCGTGATTATTTATCGAATCCTACCTTGCATTTAGTTGAGATTTCTCACCAGGCACGCATTCATTTGTAGTAAATTCTAAATAACATTGTGATCTTGGACCATCGATATCTGTCAGAGAGGACCACCGCTCACGGATATAGCTGAGATATTTTCAATCAGTGAGGACCACCGCACATTGAACAATAGCGAAGCTACGATTAATCCAAGAATCATCCAATTGTTTAAAATACAATAATCAATATCGCAATCTTGGACTTATTCTATCTGTCAGAGAGGACCACCGCTCACAGATATAGCTGAAATATTCTTGATCAGTGAGGACCACCGCACATCGAGTAATAGCTAAGCAATAATAAATCCAAGAATGTTTTTTTATTTATTTAAATCATAATGCCTAAAACTCGCCGTGCCGGGAGAAAGAACCAACTACGCCGACTACGTCGCCATTACGAGTGCTCCGCGGATCGCTATACGCGCATCATTGATAATTATTTAGATCCGGAATACGAACAATTAATTGCAAACAATTCGAAAGTGAAGTGCAATACTGTGTGGCCTGAGAAGCTCACACCCATCGATACAGACGTCACCCCATTCCGGCCTGCCACCACCCTCCCTGGAGACCCACGAGGTGCATCACGTGTCTTAATCAATCACGGCAGCAAGCAGGAAGCCGAGCGATCCTGAGGAAACTTCTAGAATCTTCTCGAAGGTAAGAAAATCTTGTTCGAACGCGTTCGTCGAGCCCTTTGTCTCCTAAAATTTACGACCGCGCCCCGACCCTTCGACGCCGAGACACATCCCAACGCGCCTCACACACATCGGAATTAAATCGCCAACGCCGTGCCGCGGATAAAACGCGATCCCGTGGAATCAGAGCAACAAAATTGATATTAACGCTAATAAATAGTCATCAGAGACTCCCCTGTCGTCGAATTAATTCGATTCGCGGTTTAATTCGGCCCCGAAACGCGTTTTCTAAAGTTTGATTCACTGGGATTTAATCCGACGACCTAGTGACCTACTTTCACCTTGGCATTTAACGCGTGACCTATATATTTTGACCTAGTGACCTAGTGACCTACTTTCGCTTTGAAATTTAACGCGTGACCTACATATTTTTACCTAGTGACCTACTTTCACTTTGGCATTTAACGCGTGACCTATATATTTTGACCTAGTGACCTAGTGACCTACTTTCACTTTGGCATTTAACGCGTGACCTATATATTTTGACCTAGTGACCCAGTGACCTACTTCCAGTTCTGTGATTTAATCCGACAGCCCAGTGACCTAGATAAATTTTCTCGATGACCCAGTTTTCGAAAATTCGCTTCCCGATCCGATTTTCTCGGCAAAAACAACTTTCTAAGCACTTTTCGCGTTAAATTCATACTTCCCCTAATGTGTCATCACGGATTTAAGAATTTTATCCACTCCCCCCCTTTCTCCCCCCTCGAACAACCCCTAGCTTATTGTCAAAAGGCGTGCGGATTTCCCCATGATATAACCAGAAACGCACTTTGCCCTGTTTGTTACTACTCCCTGCCGTCGGGAGAACATCAACAATACTCATATATAATTAAACACCAACTCGTAATTGGCGAATGTATTGGAGTCGCCTGTAATTCCTGCGGTAGTCGATTAAGTGGATGCAGAGTCAGTGACGAGTGCGGGGAGTGCTCACAACAATACATTGATTACCTTTCGCGTTCCGTGAATTTTTCCCCTAACCAAGACGGTAGCATTATAATTCCCATTGCATCCCCCGAGGAAGAATCCACCGGCTCCGAATCAGAAGATTAAGTCCGAGTTATTCAGATCGCGCGTATCCCCGGGAAGAACCGCGTAGGTTTGCTTGACCCGAAAAAGCGATCAAGTCCTGTCGTGTCCGACTACCCTGTAGCTCCGCGACACCCCGGGACGTAACAAATGCCAACATATTGGGTATATAGATGTAACCCCTCACGACGATAATATTTTATTTTCCACTGACCGCCGATATACTGCTCCCAGTGTAACCTGTAAATCATAAAACCAAATAAATAATAGCTACGCATTAAATAATATCACGTAAAAATTTAATGCACGATACTAATAATCGAAATACAAAACAAAATCGTATAAATATTAAACGAACTCTCCCTCTAAATAATATCATTAAAATCAAAATTACTAGTATCCGACTTAATATCGTCAAAAGGATAACATAACAAACACAAGAATAATAAATGTTAAAAATATAATTTAAGTGCCACTGAATAACTACAAGAGATATATATATATATTAATCCCCAACCAACAATGAATATTTAATGAATATCCTATGAAACCTGTAAAGACAAAATTATAAATAAAAACGTAAGATAATAACCAAAATTTAACAATTGATAAAACTAATAAATTATATGGTACTAATAATTATCTATGATTAAAATTGAAATTGCTTAAATACAAATAATAATAATAACACTAATAACAAGAATAATAACAATAATGAATTCGCATAAATTTTAATAAAACTTACCCTTAGAAATAATAATATATCCTTGACCATCAACATTTTAATTCAGCACTGCTTGATTTTCTTGTTAAACCTGTTGACACCTAAAAACAAATAAAAATGAATATATGTTCTTAGACCATAAATTAATAAAAATATTAATGATTAAAAAATTTCAGAAACAAAATTTTAATAATAAAATCTAACGTCAAATTCTACAAAATAATCCGGATAATTATACATACATATATATATATATATATATATATATATATGCATCCACTCTTACATAACCAATAATAAACGAATAATAAAACCTTAACAAATAAAAAATATTCACTTATAATAAGCTAATAACGAAATTTAACCAAATACTAGCAGCCCATAACACAAATAATAATTTAAATTGATCTTACCTGAAAATCAAATAAGAATACCTTATATAACGAAGTAACGTGACCCCCTCCTGGAGGCCTAAAAAATTAATGTAAAATAATATTTGGTCATAAGAATAATAATTTCTAACACGAGGCTGCCAATATTTTATAAAAATTTGCAAAGCATTAAGTATAACAAAATGGATAGCATCTATATGCTTAAGGCATATACACATGAGCCAATGAAAAGAAAGAAAAACCAACTAGCATAAATGAACCAAAATAACATAAAATTTAAATTAAAATAATTTAAAAATCAGAATAAGGCCAATGGACACCATCAAGAAAAAGGTAGAAAGAGGAAAATTCTTAAATCAATCACGAACATTTACGATCATACTCTACTATACATGAATGCATGTACCAAGCCTTATAAAATATTAACACTTCATATAAAAAGTTTTCATTTATAATAATTCCCCTTTTTTAAGTACTTTAACGACAAAATTTCATAATACCAAACCTTATTAAGTATAATTATGTCAGAATATTACTTACCAGTAAGTCTTCATATGACGAAAATATATGGACACCCTATATTCGTGTTCCTACTCACCGGGTACCCCCCTGGCAAAAGTATCGCCTGAATAAATAAAATAATAATATTAAGGATGGACACCTATAGCTACTATGAATATAAAATGTATATATACAATTGTAAAATGCACGAACATTTACATATGACCACTCTTATACGTATGTATATATGTATATATATATATATATATATATATGCGTGCATATGAACATATGCAAATTTAATAATGTAAGACTAAAACCTTCCGAGAAATGAATAAGGCCCAGCTGCATAACGTATGAAATAACACTCAAAACATAGAATCAAAACTCAAAACTTTACTAAATAAAAATGAAAAATTTATAATAATGAGTATAATAGCAGCAAGCTCTACCATGTGTTACGTCCCGCAACAAAAACACTTATGAATAAATTTTTTCTTTTATTTTCTATTTCTTTCCTTAATTATGTTATAAAGAAGATTAATCTTTACTATAAAAAGAGTCTAGTGAACGTACACACTCTTATATATACCGTACTACTAATAATCTCTATAATAAAATTTCGCTATACCAGTAGACCTAACCGAAAAACCAGCTATATAGTAGTGATAGATAATATACATATATACAAATAAAATTAACAAAATGAACCTAACCACAAGTATCAGAAATTTATTGAATAAATCGTAATTAATCATTAAATAAAAGGAGAAATTATAAAATAAGGAATTCTAGAAATCATATACACATGTATATATATCTTTATTAGTTGATTAATATAACAAAATTCAACAAAGATTCATTTTGTTAAATAAAAATAAAAGTACTAACAAGTAAAAAGAAAATAAATGCTTACAATAAACTTAAGAATAAATCGTAATTAATCATTAAATAAAAGGAGAAATTATAAAATAAGGAATTCTAGAAATCATATACACATGTATATATATCTTTATTAGTTGATTAATATAACAAAATTCAACAAAGATTCATTTTGTTAAATAAAAATAAAAGTACTAACAAGTAAAAAGAAAATAAATGCTTACAATAAACTTAAGCTTCTGTCGAAATGTAGTAAGTAGAATCAGCTATCTTCCCAACGCATATATGCGATTCATGTCCTTCGAAAGAATGCCTTTCTCCTCGTTATAAATGTATATAATTCCATCTGGAGAATCTGTGAAAAATTAATTAATATAAGCTAAAACCAATAAATTCCATTTAAACATTTTCTTCAAGCAAAAGAAATAATTGTCATCAAAAATTTAAAAGTTCTCAACAATTAATATAATAAGACTATTTTACAAAATAATGATAAAGGAAAATAATAAAAATGTAATATAAACTCGGAAACTTAACCATATAAAACAAAATCAATATAAGAATTTAATTTATATACTTGAACCCAATAAAATTTATATATAAATAAATTTAACAAATACTCTTTACATTTCACGATATACATATAATAAACAATAACATTTTATAAAGAATTAAAATACTAAGTATAAAATCAATACATATGATATAACTAATTAATAAAATGAATAATTATATGAATACTAGACATCTTTATTAACAATATTATTAAGTAGCTGATAGTCTGCATGAATAATCAAAATTATTAATAGTCATTAAGGAATATCCATGAAAATGCAAATACGAATATAAGGTATAAACCATTAACCACATATATAATATATGCAATAAAGTTTCGTAAAACGAATATTTAAAAATAAAATACTTAATTCAACATCAGTATGTTGACGCCTTCTCAAATCAATGTAATAAATTTTAACAATTCAATTAGAACATTGTCTGAGTAAATTAAAATAACAATTAAATATCTCGATATAACAAGCAATTTTGATCTCCAGGAAACTCAATAAACATTTCACATAAAACCTATATATACATATATACAATAAATAATAATTTTATTCAGTTAAATGATTAATTTAAAATTTCGAACAATAAATATTAATATAAATATATTAACCAAAGAATGAATTTAACACTTACATCTTTCATTACAAGAACAGTATTCATAAAATCCTAACTGGTAGAGATCAATTGAAATATTGAATAATAGTATATAGCAATTCTCTTTTCAAAAAGACCATTTTGATTCTGAGAACCTGTAAAGGAAATAAAATAATTAATATACATATTAAAAATAATAATTATTATTCTACATGGACATTATTGAAATAAATGAAATAAAGAAAATAACTACTCATTCAAAGATTCAACATTTTAATAATTAATTAAAATAAAATAGAAGACTTTTAATTATACGATCATTTTAAATTAATGATTTTATCAAATATACTTATATATACATATATATCATAAGTAATTTATTATGCAAAAGTTAAAACTAATAAATCAATAATAAAAAATTATAGAAAATAAAACTATTGAACAAATAATATACACGTATGTAAAAATATAACATATGGTAGTAACAAAATTTATAATTGAATCAACTAATTATGCAACAAAAAGTATTTCGGCATTAATTCAATTAAATATAACAAATTCAGTATCGCAAGAATAATAAGTTAATTAAATAACTACCTAATAATTTAAATCAATCTCACTTAAATATCAAATAAAATGTCTCTCGGAATAAATATCTATATGTGGTATAGTCATCCATAATCCCAGCGCTGCTTGACTTCAAATAATGATATCTGAAAAATATTTAATAAAAGAATAATATTTGTTCATAATCACACAAAAATACTATAAATAATAATAAAACGAACAAACAAATTAATTAATAACCAAATGAACATTAACAAAATAAATAAAGAATTAAATAATGAATTCATGTGTATATTAAAAATTAAAAACTAAGAAAATTTAGAAAAAACTCAATATTAAAAACGAGACTATAATTATACAAAAATAAATATATATATACAATTAAATAAGAAAGCAAAAATCAATTAAAATAAAAATTCATACTTAACTCTTTGTCCCATGCAAAAGCCTCTTAAAAGACGTTCAATGCCAACATTGCGTGTCTCGTTATCTTCCCTCTGGCATGTATGATTTCATCCTATGACTTCACCCTCTGATTCAACGCGAGAACTGTAACAAAGAAATTATAAGTGAGAAATAATATCGATCATATAATAACACAATAAAAACTAATAAATTACTAATTATCCATAAGAATTATTATTAACAGCAAAAATATAAACCCGTGCATTCTAAATATTATTTTCAAAATAATAAATACATCGACAATAAAATAATTCAATAAGACAAATTAATAAACGACACACTTTATTAAAATCATGCATTAAGAAATTAAATTTATTTTTTTTTTTTTTTTTTTTTTTGATCTACCGACACTCATATAATAACCAGATATAAAAATAGATGATAAATAATTTATAAGTCTATCTCAAATATAAATGATAATAAATAATAAAATAAATAAATTTAATAAAATAAATTCAATAATGAATAACTACAAATAATACAATATTATAATTAAAGAAATCATTTAATAAATGTAAAATTCTATACTCACGCTTTATTATATAGAAAATATTCAAGGCCTCTTAAAGATCAACCTTTGCACATTTAGTGAGCGTGACATTAATTGCATTACCCAGTTTGAAACACCACCCAAAACAATAGAATTATAAATGAGAGAAATAATAATATAACTATAATACTAAAATATTATAAAATAGTTAACAAATATGAATGATTTAATAAATCAAGAAAACTCGTACAAAATTATACAATAAAACGTTACTTAATGAATATAAATTAAATAAGAAAATAATGAATAAACATATATACAAGTTTATATATATACATATATATAATATATATAAAACCTAATAATAATTAATATTTCAGAAGAAAATCTATTGCGTGAATAATTCAGCATGCAATTTATAATACAGTCTATAGGCATTGTGCGAAAGAAAGGCACTCTTATCTCCCCTCATATTTTTCTGCGCCGACCGCCTTATCTCCCCCTTGGTATGCGAACCAAGACAATAGAGAACTTCGAATAAAGAAATTAAAATAAGACTTTGAATTAACTTCGAGTAATAAACTTCTCTTCACACGAAATAAAATTTATAATATTCATAATTATTAATATTTAGACTTTATAAAACTTCATGTAACATATATATATATATATATATCATTCGAAAGATATAATTCGAAATTTATTATTTAAACAATATAAGTCATTTTAATAATTTCAATAATATATATATATATATATATATATATATATATATATATATTATATTAAAATAAAGTTAATCAAATATTTTTGCTAACCAATAGCAAAGAAGGCAAAAACAATAATTATTTAAACAAATTAATTCATGCATATATATATATGAATAATTAAAAGAATATTATTCTGTATGAATGAAATTATTAAAGACTATTAGAGCGTCATAAATAAGTCCGGCGTACCGTCTTATCTCCCCTATTGTTCTCTTATCTCCCCTTCATCCGGTGCAGCTGCGCTCCGAGCTTATCTCCCCTTCATCCGGTCGCCGCATTCCTTTCTTTGTCCGCTGTGACAGATTAAAATAATATTATAATTTCGAACTCCTAGCGTTAATAATTATTATTCTTCATTATAAAATTATTATTTTATGATCAACAATTATTACCAACAATTTATAATTATATTATGCAATTAATCTTTTATAAAATTATGTTAAACACATTATTTTTGTTAATAACAATGTAATTACAATGATTTGAAGCACCGGAATTTGACGATATTATTAATAATTATTTTTTATATTATTACACAATAGTTAATGATTACTTTTAAACAAAGCATTTTACAAAGATTATTCACGTCTTAAATGATAAAGAAAAATTCACTGGTTCAAAATATATAAATATATATATTGCAAAAATTCTGGAAGCTAATAAATTATTGTAAAAGGACTTACCGTTATAATTATATGAACAATGTCTCGACGCACAAGCACAACTGACAGCTCCACGGTCCCCCACTACGTACCGCGCGCCCACTACGTCATAGCGCGCTTTAAGAAGAGAGACAGCACTAGCGACGGAACAGCCAATGCGCTTCTCTTACCACCTCCAACGCCTGCTTCTTACCACCTCCAACGCCTGGAACAGAAGTGGGAATCGACAGTATTTCAAGGAGTGAACCACAGACCGCAGTCGCTAGTTACAGTCCACAGAGAGTAGTTGCAAGTTGCATGCTCCGTCTTGTGTCTCTGCCGTTTTCATAAAGAGATTCTTTTGAAGAATTTCTTTATGGACTCTGAGCCGCTGTGACGGGACGTCTTGCACATCGATACTCGACCTCGAATGAAAGACTGGCTCTTAGAGGATCTGTCGAAATAATAGATTTTATGCACTGGCCTATAATTTAACTATTAAAATATTCAATTAATTTTATACTTACTTAATATAAGCCAGCCGCTTTTATATTCATGTCATTCAGTGACATAGTCTGTATCCATATATCCCCTCCAGTCTAGACACTTCTGATCGAACCTGAGAATTTTAAACAAAATTAACAATTCATAATTATCATTCAATATATTTATATACACATTTTAACAATTTTAATACGAAAACATATACTTCAAATATTATGAATATGTCGAACAATTTAATGTATTAAAACTTTATTCTTTTATATCATTGGTTCAATATTTAATTCGTATTTTTACTTACCCTGACGCCTTGTCTTCCGAATATCTTACAGACTCCATTTTTCAAACTCAACTATGCTCTCGTATTCTTATTAAATCAAACATCCAACTCATTTATTTTATTTTATTCTCTTAACAGGACATACACACTGAGAGTGTATATTTTTATCCTTTATTAATCAAAATTACCACATCATCGTAAGTAACTATCATACTTAACAAACTACCGTTAACACGCACATTTCCATACTAAAATGAACCACCTTTGTAGATGGTAAATTCACGTAGAGTTGATCAGATAACCAATAGAATCTCGGTTCGCGAAGGACGCGTCCGTAGGCGTGAACAGATTCGCCAACGATTTATAAGGAGCAGCGTAACCATTCCTCGCCAGCTTTTTGTAGATGTCGATGACATCCCTATAGAAATTGAAACCGCAATCAATAACCACGAGGAATCGGAATTCGAGCTATTATTCGCACCTCTCTCTCTGGATCCGTCGGAGATTCCAGAAAATCACGAACACGACCCGCTTGAGGAACCCAGCAACGAACTTAACAACGACATAGCGGAAATCGATTCCGATAATCTTAGTGAATGCTCCACAATCATCCTTGATGAAGTAAACTCAGAAATTTTATTCAGCGCATGGGAAAGGAATGCTGAAATTCATTCGTCAAGAGAAATAAGTATACAAGTTTCACCGCCATCTACTCCTCAAGACTCTCCCCCATCTTCTCCCGTACTATCACCCTTGTGGCCTGGCTACATGCCACCGAGTTACTCCCCATTGACTCTCGAAGACATCGAAGAGTTTGAAAGATCAAATTTACAACGAGAAGTCGAGCCCTTATTCTCAGATGAAGAAGAAGCTGACAGGCTCGCCGATGAATATGCAAGTGCCTTAATCGAATCACTAGATAGGTCCATTGCCGAATACGAAGAGTAAAATCTCTAAACTGTATCAATAAATTTCTACGTCTATTTTTCGTTTTCCATATACATATATTCTATGAAAAAAAATAATCTATACACACAAATATATACCACAAATGTATTTATTAAATTGTTAATAATAAAAATATAAACATATTATATATTTCCAAGAACAAATTGAGTCAGGTTCAATCTACTTAGAGTTTATTTCCAGTCGTCAATCCTCTCACATAAAGAAGCGAAATACTCTATCTCTCGGCGTCCCGGGGTATAGCCGGCTTAGCAGGTTGCCCTAGAAAATAAATTGAGAGATAACCTCTGATCGAATGATATAAAATTTAGTTAGCCTAAATTAGAGTTCGAGACGTAACAAGAGGCAACGTTAATTTTTGGTGGCAGCGGTGGGATGTGCCAAAAGAGTATAAGCTTCACGGAGAGTGACGATAAAATATAAACTCATACATAGAGATTATCAAAAAAAAATTTAAACTTCTTGGAAAATATATATACCAAAATCATCATGCAAACAAGATCAGGATCTGCAAGCTCTGTAGTAAGCACAACTAGGAAACAATACTCGTCCGAGGAAATTGACATTTTAACGCAAAAAGTAAACGAAAGGGAAAAACAACTGAGGGAACAAACCGAAGCTTTACAAGCTAAAGCTGAACGTATAGCAAAGATGCAAGAAGAAATTAATCGAAGAGAAACAGCAGGTAGTCAACAACTACCTGACGTACAACAATTAATGGCTTCAATGCACACAATGACTAGTTGCATCGAAAGAATAAATTCGAGACTCGCAAATTTGGAAACTTCTCAAGAAAATGGACAGCAAGAACGATCACATACTCGTGAAGAACGACCATATTCACAACCAACTTTCCAACATTTTGACTTTTTGGATCAACCCTCCCCAATACGTCTAAAGGATGCTATTGACACTGTGCCTAGATTCGATGGACACAAAATGTCCGTATTCCATTTTAGTAAAATTTGCGAGAGAGCCCTCAACCTAATACCAGCTTATCATGAATATCATTTGGTTCAGCTAATTATCAACAAATTACAAGGGCATGCTTATTCAGCCATCGAAGGAGTAGAATTTAATACTGTTTTCGAATTAACGAAAAGATTGAAATCAATATTCGGATCAAATAAATCAGTGGATCAATATCGAGGAGAATTAGGAAATATTTACATGAAACAAAATGAAAACATTTTTGATTATATTGCAAGAGTACAAGAATTACGCACTGCAATCTTAGATGGAGAATCTGATTTAGCTGGAAATATAAGTGAACGAAGTAGAGATGCTATAGAAATGACAACGTTGAATAGTTTCATTAACGGGCTTCCTTCCGATTTGTTAGTGCGCGTTAAATTAGAGCGCCCGAGGAACTTTGAAGAAGGAATAAGCACAGCAATACAACTATCCAAAGCCATAGAAGCAGAAAACCTTCGCAAAAGAACTCTCTTCCGCCCGAATTTTCAACCACGCGCTGATCCTCCAAATAATGCTGGAAATTTCCCTCGTCAAAACCCTACAAACAATAATATTAATAATGGTTATCGCCCAGGATACCATCTTAACAATGGCTCTGCAAATTCACAACCACCATATCCTGCGACACCTGCAAAAATAAATACTACGATGCAACCTCAACAAAATTTTCAAACTAAAATTTGTCGCTATTGTAAAACTCCCGGACATTTAATAGAAGAATGCCGAAAGCTGGCCTACAGAAAAGCCTTAGAAACAAATCAGCCCGGAACTTCGGGAAACGCTCAGGGCGTTCCGTTGAGAACAGACGTCCGCCGGAACGACCCACAGCCAGGACGTCCGACCTATCACATACAAAAGAAAGTCAATATAACGGCCCCTCAAGAGACGCCGTTGCAAATCATAGAATCTGCCAAATAAATGATATGAAACAATCCACGGAACTACCAACGGTGACTCTGACCTCTACCGATCTAATAAACAATTGTAAATTCATGGTTGATTCTGGATCTGGACTCAACCTCATTAAACAAAAATGTCTAAAACCTACTGTTGTTCTCGACCAATCTAATACATTATGCCTACAAGGAATCGCATCTGAAACCATTGTCACTCTAGAAGCTGTCTCAATAAGCATACTTGGAAAATTATCTGAATTCTACGTTATTTCTGATTCTATTGGATTCACGCAAGACGGAATCCTAGGGAACAGATTCCTGAGGGAACGTTCCGTAATATTGAACTATAAGGACAATTACCTACAGTATGAAGATGCAAAGATTCCATTCTCGAATTCTAATACAATATATCTAAGAAAAAGAACAGTTACTCCTTGTTCTTTCTATATCGCTAATCCAGAAAAGCAAAACGGATACGTGCCTCGTCATACACCTGTCGACGGCATATATTTCGGCGAAGCACTCGTCGCTAATAATAATGGAAAAGTTTATATGCCTGTTTTCAATACTTCCGAGGAAGAAATAATTCTCAACATTCCATTTATAGAATTACAAGACTTCGATACTTATAATACAAATAACAACTCCTCCGGAACCTTAGGGTCTTCCGAGGGACCTATTCAAACTCCGAATCTCAATAATTCTATTTCTCTTTATCAGCCCATAAGGGACCTTTCCAAAAATATAGATAATCCTCTATATTTTACTCAAATACAATCCTCCTATACTGATAGAACATCAGATATTCTACAACTTCTTCGTCTCGAGCATCTAAACTTCGAGGAGTCAGAAAATGTTCGACGAATAATTTCCAAGCATTCCGATAGATTTCATCTTCCGAGTGAAGATCTTCAAGCGACAAATGCCGCTCAACATTATATTCCAACTCACAACGACGTACCTGTCCATGTGAAACAATACCGATTTCCTCCTATTCATAAAGAAGAGATTAATAGACAAGTGAACGAATTATTATCCTCAAATTTAATCGAACCCTCCACATCACCTTACAATTCTCCTATATGGATCGTACCGAAAAAACCTGATTCCTTAGGGAACAAGAGATGGCGAATGGTAATTGACTACAGAAATCTTAATGAAAAAACCATAGGAGACGCATATCCTTTACCTAACATAACAGACATATTAGACCAATTAGGGTCTGCTAAGTATTTTTCGATATTAGATTTGGCCTCTGGATTTCATCAGATACCTATGGCATCACAAGACGCACATAAGACTGCATTCTCCACACCATATGGACACTATCAATTTAAAAGGATGCCATTCGGACTTAAAAATGCTCCTGCAACATTTCAAAGACTAATGGATAATGTACTTTCTGGACTACAAGGCAATGAATTATTTGTCTATATGGATGACATTGTTATATACGCGAGATCCTTACAGGAACACGAGAATAAATTCGAAAAATTAATGCAAAGGCTAAGAGCTGCTAATTTAAAATTACAGCCAGATAAATGTGAATTTTTACGACGAGAAGTCATGTACTTAGGACATATAATCGGATCTGATGGAGTTAAACCAGATCCAGCTAAAATAAAAGCAATTATGAATTTTCCTACTCCAAAAAATCCAAAAAACATTAAACAATTTTTAGGACTAGCCGGTTATTATCGAAGATTTATACCAAATTTTTCCAAAATTGCAAAACCATTAACAGACCTTCTGAAGAAGGATAGAAAATTCGACTGGACAACAAAACAAACCGAAGCATTTGACATTTTAAGAAATTCATTATGTTCAGAACCAATTTTACAATATCCAGATTTTTCCAAACCATTCATATTAACCACTGACGCATCTGGATACGCAGTAGGAGGAGTACTTAGTCAAGGCACTATAGGAAAAGATCTACCCATTGCCTATACTTCTCGAATTTTAAATTCAGCAGAACAAAATTATTCTACCATAGAAAAGGAATGTTTAGCAATCATTTATTGCGTGAATCATTTTAGACCTTACTTATATGGAAGATTATTTACTATTGTTACTGATCATAAACCACTAGTCTGGTTACATTCAATAAAAGATCCTTCATCAAGATTATGGAAATGGAGAACGAAATTGTCAGAATATCAATATGAAATTCAATATAAAAAAGGAACTCTAAATTATAATGCCGATGCATTATCCAGAAACCCACCTGTAGAAACAACAGCGCCTTTATTCCACATAGACGAAGGAGAATATTCTTCCGACGAGTCTATATTTTCACATCAACCTCAACGGTCGCCAGGAAAAGCTAATTTACCTAAGAAGCAACCTACCAGATCTAACCAAGGAAATGTAAAAGCACGAAGGAGAATTATAGAGATTCCCGAAGAATCAGAGGATCAAGGTGAAGAAAATTACCAAAATTACCCCCTCATACAAGAACTTAACGAAGACCCTCAAATCCTTATTGAAGAAGTAACAGACTGCGAAGAGGAAGAAGAATCTGATTATACGGAAATTTTAGAATCTGATATTATTCCTTACCAATCGGAACCACCAGATCTTCCCCCAGCACCTCCTTGGAGTCGTGCCCATCTGCAAGAAGTCCGCGGAAATCTCCTGCAACAGAAAGATAATCATGTTATATTCGTTTATCAAAATGGAAATCCATATGATACCGGAGCTAAAACCTATCAAGAAACTAATCTACTCCCCAAATACGAAGAATTAACATTCGAAAGAGCTAAAGTATGTACAGTTAAAGGTAACACTCTAATTGCCCTCCCAATTAAACATAATGACCGAATTTTAATAGAAGCTCAAAATCTCAAAAATTGTCTTCACTCTTTAGTAGACGTCATTACTGAAACAGAACTTCCTTCAATAAGCCTCAGTAAAACTGAACGATTTGATGACCTCCCATGGTCTTACATCATTAACCAAATAAAAAAATATTTACAAGAATTTTCAATCCGAATAACCATATGTTTGAATTTAATTCAAACACCTGAAATGGAAGAACGACAACTTTTAATTCAGGAAAATCATGCGTCTGCACATGGCGGACACAAAGGTGTAACAAAAACATATAACCGCATTCGAGCTCGATATAATTGGAAAACCATGAAGAGAGATATTCAAGAGTTTATAAAAACTTGTCGAGAATGCCAATTAAAGAAATTAACTCGTGTGAAAAATAAACAACCTATGGTCATTACTGACACACCAGGTTCTGCCTTTGATAAGTTATCATTAGATATTATGGGACCTCTCCCTATAACAGACCACAATAATCAATATGTTTTAACTATGCAAGATTTACTTACCAAATATTCCGTAGCTGTACCTTTACAAGAAGCTACCTCATTAACTATTGCTGATGCATTTACGAAAGAATTTATCTGTATATATGGAACACCTCGTGCTATATTAACAGATCAAGGAACGAATTTCCTATCCGCGCTAATCAGACAATTAACAAAGAAATTCCGCATTCAACATTTTAAAACCACAGCCTATTATCCTCAATCGAATGGATCATTGGAACGATCTCATCATGTATTAACAGAATACTTAAAAACCCAAATAGATAAAGAAACTAATTGGGATCAATTCATCAAACTAGCCATGTTTTCATACAACACAAGCGTCCATGAAGGAACGCATTATTCCCCTTACGAATTGGTATTCGGACGAATAGCTCGATTACCCTCTGCTCATCCTATTATCGAGGAAAATGTAGAACCAACATATCAAGATTATATAACCGCCCTTTTTAATAAACTGACGGATTTACAAATATCTGCCAGACAAAACTTAATACAAGCCAAAGAAAGGAGCAAGCGATACTATGATCGAGCAATAAAACAACAGACACTCAGAGTAGGAATGCAAGTATTTCTATTGAAAGAACCACGAAAGGGAAAATTATCTGACCAATATGTCGGACCCTACGAGATTATCGAAATCTTACCTCCCAGCAATGTCAAACTCAAAATCGGGAAGAATACTAAAGTCGTACACACGAATAAACTTAAAATGTCACATCCTTAACCAGGATGAATAATAGTATCTATCTTTGTTACAGATGCTTTGGCACAGGAAGCCAATTCTACTGCAGCCTAATTTGAACGACCTGCATCTCATCAAACAGCACTTCTTATTTGCATATTGTGCATATGCAAAAGGAGCTATCTGTCTCCTAGACGAGACGAATCTATGTAACAATTGTTACTCAGGACTTCGCACCGAAATCATCAAACAACAATATAGGCTCCTGGACCAACACCTATTTATCAATAGTCATGTTGCAAGGGAAAGCCTCTGCTCATCTTGTGGCGTCGTAATCATCACGATCAAGCCCATTGACAATTGCCTACTGTGTGTTACGAAAATAAGCAGACTCATCCGATCATTAGAAGCCTCATCTATTCACGTAGATACTCTAAGATATCCTCTAGTTCTTAAGGTTTTCGAGAAAGACCTATTCGAATAAACCAACCATTAATCTTCTTTTCTCGTTTTTTTTGGTTTTTTT
>NW_020229362.1:60434-90599 GCF_003227725.1 Camponotus floridanus
GGACGTTGGCAATAAAACAGATGGTTCTATAAGGATGAGGGGCGATAGAAATTATATGTGTATCGATTGGTAAGAATGACCGTTGAGAAATAGGTGTTTGTAGCAGACAAAAGCAAGCACAACAGTAATGATTATGATTGTTTAAATTTAAATAACCATGTAATTTTATACACAAAGCATTAAGCGGAGGTGTTTGAGACATTGTAGGACATGGTCTCAGAAAGAAGGCTAATAGAACGAAAATTGAAGAATAAGAATGATCATGAAGAATATATACATATATTTATATACGTATGTGTATGATATTACACCTTATTCTACGAGGTCTACTTCGAAGATTTTAAGAGCTAGCGGATATCTTAAACAATCGACGTGAATTGACGAAGCTTCTAATGAACGGATAAGTTCACTTATTTTCCGAACGCACGCTAGGCAATCATCAATTGGCCTGGTCGCGATGACTACGACGCCACAGGAAGAACAGTAGCTGTCTCTTGCGACGTGACTGTTGATGAATAAGTGCTGGTCTAAAGGCCGATATTGTTGGCGAATAATATTGGTTTTGAGTTGAGAGTAGCACTCGTTGCATAAATTTGTCTCATCCAGGAGACAGATAGCTCCCTTTACGTATGCACAATGTGCGAATAAGAAATTGTCCTTTATAAGGTGCAGGTCTTTCGACTGAGGCTGCGGTTGAGTTGGCTGCCTATGCCAAAGCATCTGTAACAAAGATTGTAATTTTATTAATTCATCCCGGCTGGAGATGAGACATTTTAAGCTTGTTCATGTGCACGATTTTTGTGTGTTTTCCAATTTTAAGTTTGACATTATTAGGAGGTAAAATTTCGATAATTTCATGAGGTCCAGTATATTGGTCAGAAAATTTCCCTTTCTGTGGTTCTTTCAATAGGAATACTTGCATTCCTACTTGAAGTGTCTGTTGTTTTATTGCTCGGTCGTAATATCGTTTACTTCTCTCTTTAGCTTGAATTAAATTTTGTTTAGCCGATATTTGAAGGTCTGTTAATTTATTAAAAAGAGTAATTATATAATCTTGATATGTTGGTTCTACGTTTTCTTCAATAATAGGATGAGCAGAAGGTAGACGAGCTATTCGTCCGAATACTAGTTCGTATGGGGAATAATTGGTTCCTTCATGAACGCTGGTATTGTATGAGAACATAGCGAGTCTGATGTATTCGTCCCAGTTTGCTTCTCTATCTATCTGGGTTTTTAAATACTCCGTTAGCACGTGATGTGATCGTTCTAATGATCCATTTGATTGAGGGTAATATGCTGTAGTTTTAAAGTGTTGAATACGAAATTTTTTCGTTAATTGTCTAATTAATGCGGATAGAAAGTTTGTTCCTTGGTCTGTTAATATAGCACGAGGTGTGCCGTATATACAAATAAATTCTTTTGTAAATGCATCGGCAATGGATAGCGCGGTAGCTTCCGGTAAAGGTACTGCTACAGAATATTTAGTAAGTAAATCTTGCATGGTTAAGACATATTGATTATTATGATCGGTTATGGGAAGAGGTCCCATGATGTCCAATGACAATTTATCGAAAGCAAAACCTGGTGTGTCAGTAATGACCATAGGTTGCTTATTTTTTACGCGGGTTAATTTTTTCAGCTGGCAAGCTCGACAGGTTTTTATAAATTCTTGAATGTCTTTTTTCATAGTTTTCCAATTATATCGAGCGCGAAGGCGGTTATAGGTTTTCGTCACGCCTTTGTGTCCGCCATGCGCAGATGCATGATTTTCCTGTATTAGAGCTCCACGTTTTTCTAGTTCGGGCGTTTGAATTAAATTCAAACATATGGTTATGCGAATCGAAAATTCTTGTAAATATTTTTTAATTTGATTGATAATGTAAGACCACGGGAGGTCATCAAATCATTCGGTTTTACTAAAGCTTATTGAAGGAAGTTCCATCTCAGTAATAACATCCACTAAAGAGTGAAGACAATTCTTGAGGTTTTGGGATTCTATCAAAGTTCGGTCGTTATATTTAATTGGGAGGGCAATCAGCGTATTTCCTTTAACTGTACATACTTTAGCTCTTTCAAATATTAATTCTTTGTATTTAGGGAGTAGATTAGCTTCTTGGTAGATTTTAGCTCCGGTATCATAAGGATTTCCGTTTTGATAAATGAATATAACATGATTATCTTTCTGTTGCAGGAGATTTCCACGAACTTCTTGCAAACGGGCACGACTCCAAGGAGGTGCTGGAGGGAGATCTGGTGGTTCAGATTGGTAAGGTATAATGTCATGTTCCAAAATTTCCGTATAGTCAGATTCTTCATCTTCTTCAGAATCGGTTACTTCTTCAATAGTAATTCTATGATCTTCGTTAGGTTCTTGTATGAGGGGGTGATTTTGATAATTTCCTCTTTGATTTTCTGGTTCTTCAGGAACATTTGTAATCCTCCTACGTGCTCCTGTATTTCCTTGGTTAGAGCTTGTAGGTTGTTGTTCGAGTAAATTGGATTCTCCTGGTGACCGTTGGGGTCTATGTGAAAATATAGATTCGTCGGAGGAATATTCTCCTTCATCTATGAGGAATAAGGGTGCTGTCGCATCTACGGGTGGATTTCTGGATAGAGCATCAGCATTATAATTTAGAGTTCCTTTCTTATACTGAATTTCATATTGGTATTCTGATAATTTTGTTCTCCATTTCCATAACCGTGAGGAAGGATCTTTTATCGAATGTAACCATACCAATGGTTTATGGTCAGTGATGATAGTAAATAATCTTCCATATAAATATGGTCTAAAGTGGTTCACACAGTAGATAATTGCTAAACATTCTTTTTCTATAGTAGAATATTTTTGTTCTGCTGAATTTAAAATTCGAGAAGTATAGGCAATGGGTAGATCTTTTCCTATGGTGCCTTGACTAAGTACTCCTCCTACTGCATATCCAGATGCGTCGGTAGTTAATATAAATGGTTTGGAAAAGTCTGGATATAGTAAAATTGGTTCTGAACATAATGAATTTCTTAAAATATCAAATGCTTCGGTTTGTTTCACTGTCCAATCGAATCTTCTATCTTTCTTCAGAAGATCTGTTAATGGTTTTGCAATCTTAGAGAAATTAGGTATAAATCTTCGATAATAACCGGCTAGTCCTAGGAATTGTTTAATATTTTTCGGATTCTTTGGAGTAGGAAAATTCATAATTGCTTTTATTTTAGCTGGATCTGGTTTAACTCCGTCAGATCCGATTATATGTCCCAAGTACATGACTTCTCGTCGTAAGAATTAACATTTATCCGGCTGTAATTTTAAATTAGCAGCTCTTAGCCTTTGCATTAATTTTTCGAATTTATTCTCGTGTTCCTGTAAAGATCTCGCGTATATAACAATGTCATCCATATAGACAAATAATTCATTGCCTTGTAGTCCAGAAAGTACATTATCCATTAGTCTTTGAAATGTTGCAGGAGCATTTTTAAGTCCGAATGGCATCCTTTTAAATTGATAGTGTCCATATGGTGTGGAGAATGCAGTCTTGTGTGCGTCTAGTGATGCCATAGGTATCTGATGAAATCCAGAGGCCAAGTCTAATATCGAAAAATACTTTGCAGACCCAAGTTGATCTAATATATCTGTTATGTTAGGTAGAGGATATGCATCTCCTATAGTTTTTTCATTAAGATTTCTGTAATCAATCACCATTCGCCATCTCTTGTTCCCTAAGGAATCAGGCTTTTTCGGTACAATCCATATTGGAGAATTGTAAGGTGATGTAGATTGTTCGATCAAGTCTGAAGATAGTAATTCGTTCACTTGCCTATTGATTTCTTCTTTATGAATAGGGGGAAATCTATATTGTTTCACGTGGACAGGTACGACGTTGTGAGTTGGAATGTAATGTTGAGCGGCATTAGTCGCTTGAAGATCTTCGCTCGGAAGATGAAATCTATCGGAATGCTTAGAGATTATTCGTCGAACATTTTCTGACTCCTCGGAGTTTAAGTGTTCGAGGCGAAGAAGTTGCAAAATATCTGATGTTCTATCTTATATGAAGATTGTGTTTGATGGAAATATAGAGGATTATCTATATTTTTAGAGAGGTCCCACAAGGGCTGATACAGAGAAATAGTTTTATTGAGATTCAGTGGCTGAGTCGATCCTTCGGAAGGCCCTAGGGTTCCGGAGGAATTATTATTACAGGTATCAAATTCTTGTAATTCTATAAACGGAACATTAAGAATTATTTCTTCCTCGGAAGTATTGAAGACAGGCATATAAGCTTTTCCATTGTGATTAGTGACGAGAGCTTCGCCGAAATATATGCCATCGACCGGTGTATGACGGGGCACGTATCCATTTTGTTTTTCGGGGTTAGCGATGTAGAAGGAACAAGGAGTAACTGTTCTCTTCCTTAGATGTATTGCATTCGAAATTGAGAATGGAATCTTTGCACCTTCATATTGTAGGTAATTATCTTTATAGTTTAATATAACGGAACGTTCCCTCAGGAATCTGTTCCCTAAGATTCCGTCTTGTGTGAATCCAATAGAATCAGAAATGACGTAGAATTCAGACAATTTTCCAAGTATGCTTATTGAGACAGCTCCTAAAGTAACGATAGTTTCAGATGCGATTCCTTGTAAACATAATGTATTAGATTCATCAAGAACGACAGTAGGTTTTAGACATCTTTGTTTAATAAGATTGAGTCCAGATCCAGAGTCAATCATGAATTTACAATCATTTATTAAATCGATAGAAGTTAGAGTCACCGTCGGTAATTCCATGGATTGTTTTGTATCATTTATTTGGCAGACTCTGTGATTTGCGATGACGTCTCTTGAGGGGTCATTACATTGGTTTTCTTTTGTATAACGTATGTTGGACGTCCTGGCTGTGGGTCGTTCCGGCGGACGTCTGTTCTCAACGGAGCGCCCTGTGCGTTTCCCGAAGTTCCGGGTTGATTTTGCTCCAGAGATTTTCTATAGGCTAGTTTACGGCACTCTTCAATCAAATGTCCAGGAGTCTTACAGTAGCGACAAACTTTTGTCTGGAAATTCTGTGGAGGTGGTACCTTGGCTGGTGTAACAGGATACGGAGGTTGTGAATTTACAACACCATTATTAGGGCGGTATCCAGGTCGATATCCATTATTAACATTATTATTTACAGGATTTTGACGGGTGAAATTTCCGACATTATTTGAAGGATCGGCACGTGGCTGGAAATTTGGACGGAATGATGTTCTTTTACGAATGTTTTCAGCTTCTATGGTCTTGGATAACTGTATTGCTGTGCTTATTCCTTCTTCGAAGTTTTTCGGTCGTTCTAATTTCACACGTACCAATAGGTCGGGAGGAAGGCCGTTAATAAAACTATTTAATGTAGTTATCTCGATAGCATCTCTGCTTCTTTCACTTATATTGCCAGATAAATCAGACTCTCCATCTATAATTGCGGTACGTAACTCTTGTACCCTTGCAATATAGTCAAATATATTTTCATTCTGTTTCATATAGATATTTCCTAATTCTCCTCTATATTGATCTACCGATTTATTTGGTCCAAATATCGATTTTAATCTTTTCGTTAGTTCAAGCACGGTATGGAACTCTATCCCTTCGATGGCTGAATAAGCGTGTCCCTGTAATTTGTTTATAATTAACTGAACCAAATGATATTCATGATAGGCTGGTATTAAATCGAGAGCTCGTTCACAGATTTTGCTAAAGTGAAAGACTGACATTTTGTGACCATCAAATCGAGGCACAGTGTCTATAGCATCTTTCAACCGTATTGGAGAAGGTTGATCCATGATATCAAAGTGTTGAAAAGTTGGTTGAGAATATGATCGTTCCTCGCGAGCATGTTGTCGTTCTTGCTGTCCTTCTCTATGAGAACTCTCCAGATTTGCAAGTCTAGAGTTTATTCTTTCAATGCAACTAGTAATTGTGTGCATAGAGGCCATCAATTGTTCTACAGCGGGCTGTTCTTGAGTTCCTGTAGTTTCTCTTTGATTCATCTCTTCCTGCATTTTAGCTATGTGTTCGGCCTTAGCTTGTAAGGCTTCCGCTTGTTCTCTCAGTTGTCTCTCCTTTTCATTTACTTTTTGAGTTAGTATGTCGATTTCTTCGGAGGAATATTGTTTCCTAGTAGCGCCTGTGGCTACAGAACTTGCAGAGCTTGACCTTGTTTGCATAATGATCCTTTAATTTGTTTTCCTTTTTCGTCCTTTCGTTTATATTTTTTTCTGTCGACTATCTCCAAAGGTTTAGACTCTTTTGGCAAATCCCACCGCTGCCACCAAAGAATGTTCTACATTTACCTCTTGTTACGTCTCGAGTGTTAATTTAGACTAACTAAATTTTTACTTCTCTTGATCAGAGGTTTATCTCTCAATTTATTTTCTAGGGCAACCTGCTAAGCCGGCTTTACCCTGGGACGCCGAGAGATAGAGTCTAAGGTAACCTTCTGGGTAGGAGAGTCTTATATCGACAGTAAAATACTCTAGGTTATTCAGTCCTGACCAGATTTCTTTTATTTCTTCCAATTCATGATAGCGATACAATGTGATAAATATATATATATATTTCTTTATGAATGTGTATGTTACAGGTTAATATATGTGTATACTGTTTCCTTTATTGTATAAAGAGAGAATGATGTTTAGATGTGGTTTATTGCGACCATTATATTATTTCATAATCGCTTTAGATATGATCTAGGAGAGCATTGATTCTGTTATTAAAATCTCCGTCGTCTTCCTCGGGATCGGAAAAGAGGGGCTCTGGTGTTTGATTTAGTGTATCTCTTTCGAATTCGTTCCAGCAGTCCTCAAGGTCCTCCAGGGGTACAGGGGAGTAACTGGGGGGCGAGTAATTAGACCATAGGGGGGAGCTCAAGGGAGAGTATGGCAAGGGCGACGCCGGGGGAGAATATGGGGATGGCACTTGGACGCCGACGTCTATCAGAGGCCTTATTTCAGCATTTCGTTCCCAGCCTCGGAGCAATGCTAGCGGTATCCTGCAATCTGCTTCCTCCAAGGAAATGTCACTTGAATGTCCGTCTAAGGATTCAGTGTCCTCCTCTTCTTCTATAATAACTCCTTCGGGGTTATTTTCTTGAGCTTCTTCTTGGGCAGGCTCAGGGCTCGGTTCGATGGTTAGAGGGGCGAACGAGAGATCAAAAGGAATTTCTTCCTGATTATTGTAAGATGTTAAAATGTTAACCGGGATTTCGTCACGATCAATGAATAATCGTCGAGCGACAGGAGTTCCCGTTATTCTGTTCCTTATAATTGCTCGTCGTCTAACGCGACCTTCTCTGATGGAGAATTCGCGATTCAAGATTCGATCTACTCGTCTAGCATTAACCATCTATAATTAATTTCATTGATTGTTAGTAACCACTTTATTTGAAGTTATAATTTATGAAAGGAAAGAATTTACTTACGATGATTAGTTTATTCTTTTATATAAGATCGTATATATTTGTATATGTATATTCGAGATGAGGGGTCCTGTCAAAGGGGATAATTGAAACAAACGTGTTAGTATGTTACCTTGTTAAAATATTTTTTATAGAGAATGCATAGAGAGGAAGTGGTTGACAGATTTAATGTTCATGCCTGGATCAGAGCAGCATGATGTAATATTGCTATGGTTCACTGTGCAGTAATAGCGACTTTAATTTATTAATTCGTATTTCAAAATTCTAGGTTGAATCTAAGATTGTCAAAGGGAAAGGATATGGGAATACAGACAATGTCAATCAATGACATAAATCAAAGCGGCTGACTTATATTCTGTGAGTATAAATTATTCGTATTTTCAAAGTTATAAGTCAGTGCATAAAATCTATCGTTTCGACAGATCCTCTAAGAGCCAGTCTTTCATTCGAGGTCAAGTATCGATGTGCAAGACGTCCCGTCACAGCGGCTCAGAATCCATAAAGAAATTCTTCAAGAGAATCCCTTTATGAAAGCGGCAGAGGAGTAGTATGCTACCCAATGCACATCAAGTGACTGACCAGAACGGCGCTACGCTCTAAGTATTGAATACTGAGGACCGGTTGAAATTAAAATAATATTCAACTTGAAAAGAAACTAAATGTCTGTATGAACGGTCAAGGTTCAAGGAAAAATAGTAAAGTAGTAAGTATATAGGTTGAGTTAACATGCGTAGTTGAAATATAGTTAGTTAATTAATTTATGATTTGTAATGGTACTTACCAGAGGATGGATTCTTCAACTCGTAATGACGATGTTCCTTCCCAAGATCGAAGGCACTCAGCAAGTCTCCTAGGGAGGTGTCAGGGTTGATGAGAGAATCGGCAGAAGACCCGGAGTATTATTTAATAATACTTTATTAATAGACTGGTTGGTTATACACTCTCGGTGTCGTAAGTCTCAACGTGACAAAGTTTTATTATAGCGGTACTGCTGGTAAGTCTTCTAGCTGTTTCTCCTTTCAGATTTTTCGATCAACTGCGCGGAGACTGAGGCTCTCGCTCCTAAGGTACTCTCGGATCCCTACTCCTTTCCAGGCGTTGGCGATGGTAGGAGAAGGCGGCGTAGGCGGCTCGACCGTTATTGCTGTCTCTCTTCCTCAAGCGCGTTGTGACGTAGTAGGCGCGCAGTACAGAGTGGGGAACGACGAAGCCGTCTATTATACATTGTGCATCGAATACATTGTTCTTTTATAAAGGTAAGTTTTATAATAATTTATTAGCAACCAGAATTTTTATAATGCATTCATATATGTCTTTTGATTCAGTAAATTTCCCTCTATTGAATGAGACATGAATGGTTCTTGTACGACGTTCTATTTAGAAGTGAAGTTTTGTCATTAGCTAAATAATATAAAATTTAATTAATATTATTAATGATAAATTCTGGCATGTTAAATTATTATAATTACATTGTTAATGTTAGAAAATAATATTCGTATATATATAAATGTGGTGGTATAAAATTTAGTAAATTGACAGTTGTTAACAATAATAATTTTCGTAAAGACAATATTTTATAATGAAATAATAATTAATATTGAGCGCTCGGAATTATAATATTATTTTAATCTGTTGCAGCGGACGAAGAATACGGCGACCGGATGAAGGGGAGATAAGCTGCGCTTCAACTTATTCGCGATGCTCTTAATTTATTCGCATATAATGCTATGACGTTGAATATTCACATATATATATATATATATATGCGTTATAATGTTTAAATCATTTCTTTTACTGTCAGTGAGTATATGAAATTATTATAATATTTTATTTTATTGTATCTTCATTTTTGCTCTATGTTCAAATTGTATCATTGTAATTTTTAAATTTGCATATGTATATGTGTTACAAAAGGTTATATATGTAACGCACAGTATGTTGGATTAATTTTATTTTACGCTTGAAAGACTTTTCACTTCGAAGTCTTCTTCGTATAAGACTCGCATACCGAGGAGGAGATAAGTCGGCCGGCGCGAAAAACATTAGGGGAGATAAATCGCGCGTCCGCTCTGTCTTAACGCATTATAATTCTTGCATGCTATTTTATTCTCGTTATAAATTTTTAATGTACCATGAGCAGTTATATGCATATTGATTGTCTTTTCTACATAGGCTTTGTCAAATGGATTAAAATAATTTTAATACCTGAGAATAATTGTTCTTATATGCACATGTTCTCTCCTTTAATTTTTATTAATTACTTGCATGTCTCTTATTAATTTATTACCATTCGTTGGCTGGTTTAATACTGTCTCTTCTAAAGTTATATTCTTATATTCATTCTCCTCATTTATAACTCTTATTCTCTAGGCCGTATACTAAGCTGGATGATGCAGCTACGCATGACGCTATGCACACCGGATGAAGGGGAGATAACGAATCATGCGAGGCTGACCTTGGTCGAGCATTATAAGGCTCTTATAATTTTTGCATGAGACAAAGAGTTAAGTATAAAATTTATTCATTTATTCTTATATTCATTTCTTATTGACTTTAATAATTTTGAAATATCATACAAGTCGTTTAGCATATAATTTCGTTATGAATTTATTAATATTAATTATTAGTTTTATTTAAGATCATTTATTATTCTTTATTAAATTTATTTTCAGACAATTAGACGACCACGACTGCGAGTATAGGCCTTGGCGTTATTATTATGTAGTGCCTTTACTCTATTCTTTCGTAAGTATTTCCTTTGAGACAATTCGATCATGCATATTCTACATTGAAACTTGCGTAGGTACTTTTATGAAAATCATTTATTAATTTTATATTCGCGCTTTATATTCATCTTGTAGGATTTTGTATTTCAAGCTAATTTTATATTTGAAATTGTCAATGTAATAATCGTTCTTTAATCGGCTTAAACGATGCTTTTACAGAGTTATTAAAATTATAATTACCTTGTCAGTATATACAGATTGAATAATTCATTCTTTTCAGATGGAGCTTTGCATGTACGTTGGAAGGAGACTATATATACGTCAGTCTATACTATAGTACTTCTATAGAAAGCGATAATATATAAGTAAGCATAAGTATTTTTCTTTTATTTATTTGGCTCAACAAAATGATTTACTGTCATCGGGAGTTATTTTATAATTATTCTAAATAAATAAATCAATATATTGGTATGCATCGATTTTTAATTCCATTATGTATTTCCTTGATATTTATAAATTTTGACAACAATGGTCAGGTTCATTTTGTTGTTCCTTTAGTTTGTGTATATATATAATCTACTTCTATTATGTGTCTGGCTATGCGGTTAGTTCTACTAGTATACGATTTTATTTCTTGAATATATATAATAACGAAAGAATTAATCATGGTTTAATATGTATATATTGAATAAAATATGAGTTGAATAGTATTTGATTATTGAAATAAGGAAAGAAATAGGAAAGTAAAGAAAAAATGTATGCTTATAATATTTTTGTTGCGGGACGTAACACATGCTATCTTGAAAAAAAGCGGTTAATTCACGTTAGTACATCGCATAGGCGTGGATTTATCCGGATTAAAAGCATTAATTTCTACTTAGTTCAGTACTTCGCATCATCGCATGCTATCTTGAAAAAAAGAGTTTAATTCACGTTAGTACGTCGCATAGGTGTGCGTTATAGGAATTAAAAGCATTCATTTCTACTTAGTTCAGTAGTTCGCATCATCGCATGCTATCTTGAAAAAAAGCGTTTAATTCACGTTAGTACGTCGCATAGGTGTGCGTTATACGAATTAAAAGCATTCATTTCTACTTAGTTCAGTAGTTCGCATCATCGCATGCTATCTTGAAAAAAAGCGTTTAATTCACGTTAGTACGTCGCATAGGTGTGCGATATACGAATTAAAAGCATGCATTTCTACTTAGTTCAGTAGTTCGCATCATCGCATGCTATCTTGAAAAAAAACGGTTAATTCACGTTAGTACATCGCAAAGGCGTGCTTTATACGGATTAAAAGCATTAATTTCTACTTAGTTCAGTACTTCGCATCATCGCAAGCTATCTTGAAAAAAAGCGTTTAATTCACGTTAGTACGTCGCATAGGCGTGCGTTATCCGGATTAAAAGCATTAATTTCTACTTATTTCAGTACTTCGCATCATCGCATGCTATCTTGAAAAAAAGCGTTTAATTCACGTTAGTACGTCGCATAGGCGTGCGTTATCCGGATTAAAAGCATTAATTTCTACTTATTTCAATACTTCGCATCATCGCATGCTATCTTGAAAAAAAGCGTTTAATTCACGTTAGTACGTCGCATAGGTGTGCGTTATACGAATTAAAAGCATTCATTTCTACTTAGTTCAGTAGTTCGCATCATCGCATGCTATCTTGAAAAAAAGCGTTTAATTCACGTTAGTACGTCGCATAGGTGTGCGATATACGAATTAAAAGCATGCATTTCTACTTAGTTCAGTAGTTCGCATCATCGCATGCTATCTTGAAAAAAAACGGTTAATTCACGTTAGTACATCGCATAGGCGTGCTTTATACGGATTAAAAGCATTAATTTCTACTTAGTTCAGTACTTCGCATCATCGCAAGCTATCTTGAAAAAAAGCGTTTAATTCACGTTAGTACGTCGCATAGGCGTGCGTTATCCGGATTAAAAGCATTAATTTCTGCTTATTTCAGTACTTCGCATCATCGCATGCTATCTTGAAAAAAAGCGTTTAATTCACGTTAGTACGTCGCATAGGCGTGCGTTATCCGGATTAAAAGCATTAATTTCTACTTATTTCAATACTTCTGTTACGTCCCGCAACAAAAATATTATAAGCATAAATTTTTTCTTTACTTTTCTATTTCTTTCCTTATTTCAATAATCAAATACTATTCAACTCATATTTTATTCAATATATACATATTAAACCATGATTAATTCTTTCGTTATTATATATATATTCAACAAATAAAATCGTATACTAGTAGAACTAACCGCATAGCCAGACACATAATAGAAGTAGATTATATATATACACAAACTAAAGGAACAACAAAATGAACCTGACTATTGTTGTCAAAATTTATAAATATCAAGGAAATACATAATGGAATTAAAAATCGATGCATACCAATATATTGATTTATTTATTTAGAATAATTATAAAATAACTCCCGATGACAGTAAATCATTTTGTTGAGCCAAATAAATAAAAGAAAAATACTTATGCTTACTTATATATTATCGCTTTCTATAGAAGTACTATAGTATAGACTGACGCATATATAGTCTCCTTCCAACGTACATGCAAAGCTCCATCTGAAAAGAATGAATTATTCAATCTGTATATACTGACAAGGTAATTATAATTCTAATAACTCTGTAAAAGCATCGTTTAAGCCAATTAAAGAACGATTATTACATTGACAATTTCAAATATAAAATTAGCTTGAAATATAAAATACTGAACAAAAGCGAATACGCATGAACTTATACATGAGCTTTTTAGAAAACATAAATCTTAATAATTCAATCTTACAAGATGAATATAAAGCGCAAATATAAAATTAATAAATATCTTTCATAAAAGTACCTATGCAAGTTTCAATATAGAATATGCATGATCGAATTGTCTCAAAGGGAATACTTACGAAAGAATAGAGTAAAGGCACCACATAATAGTAACGCCAAGACTTATACTCGCAGTCGTGGTCGTCTAATTATCTGAAAATAAATTTAATAAAAGAATAATAAATGATCTTAAATAAAACTAATAATTAATATTAATAAATTCATAACGAAATTATATGCTAAACGACTTGTTTGATATTTCAAAATTATTAAAGTCAATAAGAAATGAATATAAGAATAAATGAATAAATTTTATACTTAACTCTTTGTCTCATGCAAAAATTATAAGAGCCTTATAATGCTCGACCAAGGTCAGCCTTGCATGATTCGTTATCTCCCCTTCATCCGGTGTGCATAGCGTCATGCGTAGCTGCATCATCCAGCTTAGTATACGGCCTAGAGAATAAGAGTCATAAATGAAGAGAATGAATATAAGAATATAACTTTAGAGGAGACAGTATTAAACCAGCCATAAATTAATAAGAGACATGCAACTAATTAATAAAAATTAAAGGAGAGAACATGTGCATATAAGAACAATTATTCTCAGGTATTAAAATTATTTTAATCCATTTGACAAAGCCTATGTAGAAAAGACAATATGTATATAACTGCTCATGGTACATTAAAAATTTATAACGAGAATAAAATAGCATGCAAGAATTATAATGCGTTAAGACAGAGCGGACGCGCGATTTATCTCCCCTAATGTTTTTCGCGCCGGCCGACTTATCTCCCCCTCGGTATGCGAGTCTTATACGAAGAAGACTTCGAAGTGAAAAATCTTTCAAGCGTGAAATAAAATTAATCCAACATACTGTGCGTTACATATATAACCTTTTGTAACACATATACATATGCAAATTTAAAAATCACAATGATACAATTTGAACATAGAGCAAAAATGAAGATACAATAAAATAAAATATTATAATTTCATATACTCACTGACAGTAAAAGAAATGATTTAAACATTATAAAAAATAACGCATGTATATATGTGAATATTCAACGTCATAGCATTATATGCGAATAAATTATTCAAGCTTATAAGAGCGTCGCAAATAAGTTGAAGCGCAACTTATCTCCCCTTCATGTTTGTTATCTCCCCTATTGTCTCGAGCCCAAGTATTAAGACCAAGAGGACTTAAGAATAATAGCCCAAGAGCATAATAGTGTTACGTCCCGCAACAAAAAACAGTTACGAATAAATTTTTTTCTTTTATTTTCTATTTCTTTCCTTAATTATGTTATAAAGAAGATTAATCTTTACTATAAAAAGAGTCTAGTGAACGTACACACTCTTATATATACCGTACTACTAATAATCTCTATAATAAAATTTCGCTATACCAGTAGACCTAACCGAAAAACCAGCTATATAGTAGTGATAGATAATATACATATATACAAATAAAATTAACAAAATGAACCTAACCACAAGTATCAGAAATTTATTGAATAAATCGTAATTAATCATTAAATAAAAGGAGAAATTATAAAATAAAGAATTCTAGAAATCATATACACATGTATATATATCTTTATTAGTTGATTAATATAACAAAATTCAACAAAGATTCATTTTGTTAAATAAAAATAAAAATACTAACAAGTAAAAAGAAAATAAATGCTTACAATAAACTTAAGCTTCTGTCGAAATGTAGTAAGTAGAATCAGCTATCTTCCCAACGCATATATGCGATTCATGTCCTTCGAAAGAATGCCTTTCTCCTCGTTATAAATGTATATAATTCCATCTGGAGAATCTGTGAAAAATTAATTAATATAAGCTAAAACCAATAAATTCCATTTAAACATTTTCTTCAAGCAAAAGAAATAATTGTCATCAAAAATTTAAAAGTTCTCAACAATTAATATAATAAGACTATTTTACAAAATAATGATAAAGGAAAATAATAAAATGTAATATAAACTCGGAAACTTAACCATATAAAACAAAATCAATATAAGAATTTAATTTATATACTTGAACCCAATAAAATTCATATATAAATAAATTTAACAAATACTCTTTACATTTCACGATATACATATAATAAACAATAACATTTTATAAAGAATTAAAATACTAAGTATAAAATCAATACATATGATATAACTAATTAATAAAATGAATAATTATATGAATACTAGACATCTTTATTAACAATATTATTAAGTAGCTGATAGTCTGCATGAATAATCAAAATTATCAATAGTCATTAAGGAATATCCATGAAAATTCAAATACGAATATAAGGTATAAACCATTAATTACATATATAATATATGTGAAATACACGCAATAAAGTTTCGTAAAACGAATATTTAAAAATAAAATACTTAATTCAACATCAGTATGTTGACGCCTTCTCAAATCAATGTAATAAATTTTAACAATTCAATTAGAACATTGTCTGAGTAAATTAAAAATTAAAATAACAATTAAATATCTCGATATAACAAGCAATTTTGATCTCCAGGAAACTCAATAAACATTTCACATAAAACCTATATATACATATATACAATAAATAATAATTTTATTCAGTTAAATGATTAATTTAAAATTTCGAACAATAAATATTAATATAAATATATTAACCAAAGAATGAATTTAACACTTACATCTTTCATTACAAGAACAGTATTCATAAAATCCTAACTGGTAGAGATCAATTGAAATATTGAATAATAGTATATAGCAATTCTCTTTTCAAAAAGACCATTTTGATTCTGAGAACCTGTAAAAGAAATAAAATAATTAATATACATATTAAAAATAATTATTATTATTCTACATGGACATTATTGAAATAAATGAAATAAAGAAAATAACTACTCATTCAAAGATTCAACATTTTAAATAATTAATTAAAATAAAATAGAAGACTTTTAATTATACGATCATTTTAAATTAATGATTTTATCAAATATACTTATATATACATATATATCATAAGTAATTTATTATGCAAAAGTTAAAACTAATAAATCAATAATAAAAAATTATAGAAAATAAAACTATTGAACAAATAATATACACGTATGTAAAAATATAACATATGGTAGTAACAAAATTTATAATTGAATCAACTAATTATGCAACAAAAAGTATTTCGGCATTAATTCAATTAAATATAATAAATTCAGTATCGCAAGAATAATAAGTTAATTAAATAACTACCTAATAATTTAAATCAATCTCACTTAAATATCAAATAAAATGTCTCTCGGAATAAATATCTATATGTGGTATAGTCATCCCAGCGCTGCTTGACTTCAAATAATGATATCTGAAAAATATTTAATAAAAGAATAATATTTGTTCATAATCACACAAAAATACTATAAATAATAATAAAACGAACAAACAAATTAATTAATAACCAAATGAACATTAACAAAATAAATAAAGAATTAAATAATGAATTCATGTGTATATTAAAAATTAAAAACTAAGAAAATATAGAAAAAACTCAATATTAAAAACGAGACTATAATTATACAAAAATAAATATATATATATAATTAAATAAGAAAGCAAAAATCAATTAAAATAAAAATTCATACTTAACTCTTTGTCCCATGCAAAAGCCTCTTAAAAGACGTTCAATGCCAACATTGCGTGTCTCGTTATCTTCCCTCTGGCATGTATGATTTCATCCTATGACTTCACCCTCTGATTCAACGCGAGAACTGTAACAAAGAAATTATAAGTGAGAAATAATATCGATCATATAATAACACAATAAAAACTAATAAATTACTAATTATCCATAAGAATTATTATTAACAGCAAAAATATAAACCCGTGCATTCTAAATATTATTTTCAAAATAATAAATACATCGACAATAAAATAATTCAATAAGACAAATTAATAAACGACACACTTTATTAAAATCATGCATTAAGAAATTAAATTTATTTTTTTTTTGATCTACCGACACTCATATAATAACCAGATATAAAAATAGATGATAAATAATTTATAAGTCTATCTCAAATATAAATGATAATAAATAATAAAATAAATAAATTTAATAAAATAAATTCAATAATGAATAACTACAAATAATACAATATTATAATTAAAGAAATCATTTAATAAATGTAAAATTCTATACTCACGCTTTATTATATAGAAAATATTCAAGGCCTCTTAAAGATCAACCTTTGCACATTTAGTGAGCGTGACATTAATTGTATTACCCAGTTTGAAACACTACCCAAAACAATAGAATTATAAATGAGAGAAATAATAATATAACTATAATACTAAAATATTATAAAATAGTTAACAAATATGAATGATTTAATAAATCAAGAAAACTCGTACAAAATTATACAATAAAGCGTTACTTAATGAATATAAATTAAATAAGAAAATAATGAATAAACATATATACAAGTTTATATATATACACATATATAATATATATAAAACCTAATAATAATTAATATTTCAGAAGAAAATCTATTGCGTGAATAATTCAGCATGCAATTTATAATACAGTCTATAAGCATTGTGCGAAAGAAAGGCACTCTTATCTCCCCTCATATTTTTCTGCGCCGACCGCCTTATCTCCCCCTTGGTATGCGAACCAAGACAATAGAGAACTTCGAATAAAGAAATTAAAATAAGACTTTGAATTAACTTCGAGTAATAAACTTCTCTTCACACGAAATAAAATTTATAATATTCATAATTATTAATATTTAGACTTTATAAAACTTCATGTAACATATATATATATATATATATATATATATATATATATATCATTCGAAAGATATAATTCGAAATTTATTATTTAAACAAATTAATTCATGCATATATATATATATATGAATAATTAAAAGAATATTATTCTGTATGAATGAAATTATTAAAGACTATTAGAGCGTCATAAATAAGTCCGGCGTACCGTCTTATCTCCCCTATTTCTTTGTTATCTCCCCTTCAAAATGCGACGTCTCAAGACCAAGCGCACTCGAAATAATAGCACGAGAATAATAGCATGCATAAAGCTGTTCTCAATTTTATTAATATTAATGAATAAAAATCTTAATTTATTTTCACAAATCAAATTTACATATACATAAATAACAAAGATGCAAAGCATATGTATATGAATATTACTAATAATTATTCAATTATTAAGGTCTATTAATTTAGCATTTATTATGTATACATTATAAATAATTTTTCTTTTAAATAAATAAATTTATTAAATAAAAAGAATAAATGCACACATACGTATATGCATATACATATATATATATTTATGTATATATATGTATCTTTATTAAAAGAATAAAATTATTGAAATAAAATTATTGCATGCAATTATTGAATGCGAAATTATAAAAGTATAAGAATAGTATTTACCGATTGACTCAGTTATCTCCCCTATTGTTCTCTTATCTCCCCTTCATCCGGTGCAGCTGCGCTCCGAGCTTATCTCCCCTTCATCCGGTCGCCGCATTCCTTTCTTTGTCCGCTGTGACAGATTAAAATAATATTATAATTTCGAACTCCTAGCGCTAATAATTATTATTCTTCATTATAAAATCATTATTTTATGATCAACAATTATTACCAACAATTTATAATTATATTATGCAATTAATCTTTTATAAAATTATGTTAAACACATTATTTTTGTTAATAACAATGTAATTACAATGATTTGAAGCACCGGAATTTGACGATATTATTAATAATTATTTTTTATATTATTACACAATAGTTAATGATTACTTTTAAACAAAGCATTTTACAAAGATTATTCATGTCTTAAATGATAAAGAAAAATTCACTGATTCAAAATATATAAATATATATATTGCAAAAATTCTGGAAGCTAATAAATTATTGTAAAAAGACTTACCGTTATAATTATATGAACAATGTCTCGACGCACAAGCACAACTGACAGCTCCGCGGTCCCCCACTACATACCGCGCGCCCACTACGTACCGCGCGCCCACTACGTCATAGCGCGCTTGAAGAAGAGAGACAGCACTAGCGACGGAACAGCCAATGCGCTTCTCTTACCACCTCCAACGCCTGCTTCTTACCATCTCCAACGCCTGGAACAGAAGTGGGAATCGACAGTATTTCAAGGAGTGAACCACAGACCGCAGTCGCTAGTTACAGTCCACAGAGAGTAGTTGCAAGTTGCATGCGCCGTCTTGTGCGCGCTTTTCATTCAGTCAGTCATTAGCAATCAAGCTTACCGGACTCATACATAATAAGAACTTAGTCGCGATTCTAATTTTTCTTTTGAGACTTAGTCTCTAGATATAATAGAATTGTATAACAAATAGTATTCAAATAAAAGTGATTTTTACTCACCATCTCCGATCTTCTGCCAACTTCTTGAATCGCCCTGTCACTTCTCCAAATCTCCACCGAGGTAGAGCAGTTTTGAGAAAGAACAGCGGTCCTCTTGTACATCTGCGAATTCCATCAACCGGTAAGTAATAAAAAGTCAACAATCAACTAATTATTTCTTTAAGAACTCAATTTTAATCTTGCATGACAACTCAACTATTCTTACTACTTTAATAATTTTTCCTGAACCATACCTTATCATTGCACAGACTCTTAGTTTTCTTTGTGATTGAAATTCCAACTTCAACCGGTCCTCAGTATTAAATACTTAGAGCGTAGCGCCGTTCTGGTCAGTCACTTGATGTGCATTGGGTAGCATACTACTCCTCTGCCGTTTTCATAAAGAGATTCTTTTGAAGGATTTCTTTATGGACTCTGAGCCGCTGTGACGGGACGTCTTGCACATCGATACTCGACCTCGAATGAAAGACTGGCTCTTAGAGGATCTGTCGAAATAATAGATTTTATGCACTGGCTTATAATTTAACTATTAAAATATTCAATTAATTTTATACTTACTTAATATAAGCCAGCCGTTTTTATATTTATGTCATTCAGTGACATAGTCTGTATCCATATATCCCCTCCAGTCTAGACACTTCTGATCGAACCTGAGAATTTTAAACAAAATTAACAATTCATAATTATCATTCAATATATTTATATACACATTTTAACAATTTTAATACGAAAACATATACTTCAAATATTATGAATATGTCGAACAATTTAATGTATTAAAACTTTATTTTACTATTCTCTTTTATATCATTGGTTTAATATTTAATTCGTATTTTTACTTACCCTGACGCTTTCTCTTCCGAATATCTTACAGACTCCATTTTTCAACCTCAACTATGCTCTCGTATTCTTATTAAATCAAACATCCAACTCATTTATTTTATTTTATTTTCTTAACAGAACATACACACTGAGAGTGTATATTTTTATCCTTTATTAATCTAAATTACTACATCATCGTAAGTAACTATCATACTTAACAAACTACCGTTAACACGCACATTTCCATACTAAAATGAACCACCTTTGTAGATGGTAAATTCACGTAGAGTTGATCAGATAACTAATAGAATCTCGGTTCGCGAAGGACGCGTCCATAGGCGTGAACAGATTCGCCAACGATTTATAAGGAGCGGCGTAACCATTCCTCGCCAGCTTTTTGTAGATGTCGATGACATCCCTATAGAAATTGAAACCGCAATCAATAACCACGAGGAATCGGAATTCGAGCTATTATTCGCACCTCTCTCTCTGGATCCGTCGGAGATTCCAGAAAATCACGAACACGACCCGCTTGAGGAACCCAGCAACGAACTTAACAACGACATAGCGGAAATCGATTCCGATAATCTTAGTGAATGCTCCACAATCATCCTTGATGAAGTAAACTCAGAAATTTTATTCAGCGCATGGGAAAGGAATGCTGAAATTCATTCGTCAAGAGAAATAAGTATACAAGTTTCACCGCCATCTACTCCTCAAGACTCTCCCCCATCTTCTCCCGTACTATCACCCTTGTGGCCTGGCTACATGCCACCGAGTTACTCCCCATTGACTCTCGAAGACATCGAAGAGTTTGAAAGATCAAATTTACAACGAGAAGTCGAGCCCTTATTCTCAGATGAGGAAGAAGCTGACAGGCTCGCCGATGAATATGCAAGTGCCTTAATCGAATCACTCGATAGGTCCATTGCCGAAGACGAAGAGTAAAATCTCTAAACTGTATCAATAAATTTCTACGTCTATTTTTCGTTTTCCATATACATATATTCTATGAAAAAAAAAATAATCTATACACACAAATATATACCACAAATGTATTTATTAAATTGTTAATAATAAAAATATAAACATATTATATATTTACAAGAACAAATTGAGTCAGGTTCAATCTACTTAGAGTTTATTTCCAGTCGTCAATCCTCTCACATAAAGAAGCGAAATACTCTATCTCTCGGCGTCCCGGGGTATAGCCGGCTTAGCAGGTTGCCCTAGAAAATAAATTGAGAGATAACCTCTGATCGAATGAAATAAAATTTAGTTAGCCTAAATTAGAGTTCGAGACGTAACACTATCTTGAAAAAAAGCGTTTAATTCACGTTAGTACGTCGCATAGGTGTGCGTTATACGAATTAAAAGCATTCATTTCTACTTAGTTCAGTAGTTCGCATCATCGCATGCTATCTTGAAAAAAAGCGTTTAATTCACGTTAGTACGTCGCATAGGTGTGCGATATACGAATTAAAAGCATGCATTTCTACTTAGTTCAGTAGTTCGCATCATCGCATGCTATCTTGAAAAAAAACGGTTAATTCACGTTAGTACATCGCAAAGGCGTGCTTTATACGGATTAAAAGCATTAATTTCTACTTAGTTCAGTACTTCGCATCATCGCAAGCTATCTTGAAAAAAAGCGTTTAATTCACGTTAGTACGTCGCATAGGCGTGCGTTATCCGGATTAAAAGCATTAATTTCTACTTATTTCAGTACTTCGCATCATCGCATGCTATCTTGAAAAAAAGCGTTTAATTCACGTTAGTACGTCGCATAGGCGTGCGTTATCCGGATTAAAAGCATTAATTTCTACTTATTTCAATACTTCGCATCATCGCATGCTATCTTGAAAAAAAGCGTTTAATTCACGTTAGTACGTCGCATAGGTGTGCGTTATACGAATTAAAAGCATTCATTTCTACTTAGTTCAGTAGTTCGCATCATCGCATGCTATCTTGAAAAAAAGCGTTTAATTCACGTTAGTACGTCGCATAGGTGTGCGTTATACGAATTAAAAGCATTCATTTCTACTTAGTTCAGTAGTTCGCATCATCGCATGCTATCTTGAAAAAAAACGTTTATTTCACGTTAATTCGTCGCATAGGTGTGCGTTATACGAATTAAAAGCATTCATTTCTACTTAGTTCAGTACTTCGCATCATCGCATGCTATCTTGAAAAAAAGCGTTTAATTCACGTTAGTACGTCGCATAGGTGTGCGTTATACGAATTAAAAGCATTCATTTCTACTTAGTTCAGTACTTCGCATCATCGCAAGCTATCTTGAAAAAAAGCGTTTAATTCACGTTAGTACGTCGCACAGGCGTGCGTTATCCGGATTAAAAGCATTAATTTCTACTTATTTCAGTACTTCGCATCATCGCATGCTATCTTGAAAAAAAGCGTTTAATTCACGTTAGTACTTCGCATAGGCGTGCGTTATCCGGATTAAAAGCATTAATTTCTACTTATTTCAGTACTTCGCATCATCGCATGCTATCTTGAAAAAAAGCGTTTAATTCACGTTAGTACGTCGCATAGGTGTGCGTTATGCGAATTAAAAGCATTCATTTCTACTGTTACGTCTTACTTCTCCAGTTTTCGGTAACTATTCCCTCATTCTCTGATTCTAGGATCAGACCTGCTGGGCTTACCATACAGATGAGCGAAGTGCGTCTCCCAATTTATCTTTTGAGGCAACCTGCGCAATGCCGGCTATACCTCGGGATCGCCGGGAGCTCTGGACCTAACTGCTTTGATTGGATCGCTGGATTTATCTGCTTTCCGAAGGATTATGCTTGTGGATCGTGTGTGTTAAGAAATAAAAGTTCACTTTATTGTAGGAAAAGTACAAATTTGTATATTTATTTAATATCCTTTAGTACATATTTATTCTTTGGTTTCTCTCCTTGGTCGTTGGTACATATAGCAGATCAGAGAAAGATGAAGCTGTCCAGTATATTAGAGAGAGAAGATCATATAAGGAGACATGTTAATTATATACCATCGCAAATAATTAAAATAGAGTTGCGCAGATGCAGCGGTAAAGTATCGCGCAGATGCGGCAACAGTTCATGAAATACAAGAAATCAATTGATTTGAATAAAATGTTTCATATAATAAAATAAAATAATTCAAATTAAATTAATTCAAATTGCCAAATGTTCAATTTAATAAAAGATTTTAATTTAATAAATGAATTTAATTATATTATAATAAATTTTATGATGAGTCATACAATGATGAATCATACGAATATAAAATAAAATAAAAATGAGTCATACAATGATGAATCATACGATGATGAGTCATACAGCAGGTGTTCGTTAACAGAATATTATATGATGAGTCATACGACGATGAGTCATACAAATATAATTTTAAATAAAATAAATTAATTAATTTGTTAAAATGAAATAAAATAATAAAGTTAATAAAGGTGAATTAATTCATTGGCAAATTGCTTCAATAAGAATATGCGATGTACTATTAAAAGTTGTTCACAAAATGGCGGACTGCCGTGAAATATGGTAAAACAAGATGGCAGGTTCCCCAACTCCTTATATATTATACATGAAAAATATATGTAGATTCGTAGAAATTTCTGGACTTTCGGTAGATAGGGAAATAGATTGCTTTTTATTTCGTTTATTATAAAGCTGAAGGAATACAGAGGTACTGGAAGATGGAAGGATAGATATCGTGTCGGCTAGCTTAGCCTTTAATCAAATAGTTAAAATGATTCCTTTAATAATATTCGTTTGAATCTCGCGCCGAGAATCTAGTGATAAAAAGAGACAGACATACTACCATTATATGTGATTCTCATGAATGTACTTAAGGAAGTCTGTTCGGAAATTGAAATCGATTGTAAATTCGTCTTTATAATGAAGCTCTTTAATGAGTCTTCAATAATTTGTATTAATGATTCAATTAATTATTTCAATTGTTTAATTATAATTGCATATAACCATCTCAAGAGTAGACATAGATGCAATAATTGATCGTAGTAGATCGTAATAAAGAGATAGTAAGTGTAGTAGAATGTCGTTGCAAATCACGATAGTAGAGAAGTATGTAAAATAAAAGAAATAAGTACTTACCAATGAGTACTGAAGAGTAAAGTTGAAGATCTCCAGGGAGGACTGTCTACCTCGGTGACGTCGCTGTAGGAGAGTTGAAGGAGCCGGTGATGAATGACTGGCAGAAGACTCAAGTGATGATAAAATAAAACTTTAATATACTTTGTTCCAAGTACAAAGATTTGACAGTTCTCGGACTAAGTCCTTTTCGGCTCAAAAATAAATACTCATGGGTTTTTATAACGGGATTCCTACTTTTTGGGCAATTGTCGCAGAGTGGGAGCAGGTTCCTTTTCGCAGGGCGGAGTCTCTGATGATTGGTTCCCCTCTTAAAATTGGATGCGTGCGCAGCTTTTCATCGGTAGAAGGGTGATGCGTGCGCAATTTTGCGTAGGCGTTTGAACGATGATTGCGTCCCCGTTTTTGGGTCTTGAGGTGGTGGGGGAAGTAGAGTAGCCAATCAGGAAGTAGCAAAAATTCTGATGCAACCGGATGCGGTGAGTCATCGATGAGTCACTTTTGGCAACAATTCTTCTGATACTTGATATTTTTCTTGAAGGTTATCAGTGACATTCGATATTTTTTCGTATAATTTATGTGACAGGTGTCCTTCGATTACAATAGATTTGCGTCGCCAAATTATCGCATCGGCTTATCTTTAAATTATTATAAATTATTTAACTGATGAGCTCATGGTCGAATCTTTGTTATAAACAATATGAATATGCGTATTTAGTAACGCATATATAGTATATGTAGACGGCTAAATAAAAGTATCTATAGTATGTGTACGTATAAGAAATATGTTTTACCAACAAGACTTCAAAATTTGTAAGAATAATGGAATTTAACATTTGGACCTCCCTGTAGATTAGGGAGTCGAAAATATATGGAATTATGTAAAAACATGTGTAAATATTCGGCTGTGGTCCTCAAAATTTGGGTTTAAAGATTTATAATGTATCAGGATAGTATATCTCATAGGAGGTATACGTCGGTAAGTCGGTAAGTTAGTATGTCGGTAACTTCTGAATTTAAATAAAATTAAAGTATTAGGATAGCATGTATATGAAAGAGGCATGCTCCTAGTGAAAGAATATATATAAATATATATATGTTTGTTGGTTAATATCTTTAAAAATTAAAGTTTTAAAATTTTAAAGTATCAGGGTAGCATATTCATAAAAGAGGTATGCTCCTGGTAGAACGTCGGTAACTGGTAGGTCGGTAAGTCGTTGGGTTGGTAAGTTACCATGAGTCGGTAAGGTAGTAAGGTGTCGGTAACAATAAGTCGGTATGTTACCATAGGTAGGTAATGTAGAAAAGTGTCGGTAACAAAAAGTCGGTAAAGTAGAAATCTGTTTTATCATCGGTCGGTAAGGTAGGAATTTCCTATATTATCATTTATCCTTGGTCGGTAAAGTAGGAATTGACTTTACCATCCCATGTAGAAAGGGTTGAAGTCTTGCAGGCTCTTTAAAAGTATAAGAGGTTACTATTCTGTAGGCGCTGCTTATACTGTATTAAAGGTATAAGTTTTTAGGCGTTTGTATATACGATATAGAGTCTGTAGGCGCTTTAAGAGTATAAACGGCTGCGGTTTTGCAGGCGCTTAATAGAAGGAAGATCAATAAGGCTATTTAATATGAATTATAATGCTTTTCTGAAAGAATATTGTAATAGCAGTAATTAGAGTGAATTATTTGTATTATAGCGTTTTTGATCCCCTTATAAGAGCTGAAAATAATATAAGAGTAGTATTAAAGTATTTAATATAGAATTTTACTGTATGTATATATGATCAACGTTATATAGGCGCATTGAGAGTAAATAGTGTTGAAGTTTTATAGGCGCGTTTTATCTCTTAAGCCATGCAGGCTTATTGCAATTTATATTTTATGAAAAATAAGGCAAGAAGATCAATGTGCTATTTACTATAGAGTTTTAATATGAATTTAAAGAATGTTTTGCACATGTAATGTGGGTTCATTATATAGAATAATTAAATATAACTGAGTTTTCTTTATATAAAGAGTGAATGAAGTATTTTTAGAAATATTCTCTTTGTATGAATAATACAGCATTTTGATCTTCTATAATTTTATATTATTATTCGATTATATAATAGCAAAAAAACTAACTCGAGAGAGTATATAAGTAGTAATGTAATGTGATTATATATTGATTATATATTTAAAATAAATTTTTGTAGCGGGACGTAACACTATCTTGAAAAAAAAGCGGTTAATTCACGTTAGTACATCGCATAGGCGTGCTTTATCCGGATTAAAATCATTAATTTCTACCTAGTTCAGTACTTCGCATCATCGCATGCTATCTTGAAAAAAAGCGTTTAATTCACGTTAGTACGTCGCATAGGCGTGCGTTATCCGGATTAAAAGCATTAATTTCTACTTATTTCAGTACTTCGCATCATCGCATGCTATCTTGAAAAAAGCGTTTAATTCACGTTAGTACGTCGCATAGGCGTGCGTTATAGGAATTAAAAGCATTCATTTCTACTTAGTTCAGTAGTTCGCATCATCGCATGCTATCTTGAAAAAAAGCGTTTAATTCACGTTAGTACGTCGCATAGGCGTGCGTTATACGAATTAAAAAAATTCATTTCTATTTAGTTCAGTAGTTCGTATCATCGCATGCTATCTTGAAAAAAAATGTTATATCCCGCGCCTAAATTTTCCGCGAATTTCACTGCAAAAACGACTAAGTCCATTCTAGCGCGTTTGAATCACGCGCCTAGGCGCGCCACGACACCGAACCTCATCCTGCGGCCGAGCGCGGCGCCGCAGTAGTATAAGCTTCCGCCGAACGCCGAGAGATGGCGCTCATCTCGGGCCCCTCTCTCTCGGAGTTCCCCACTCTCGACCGCCGCAGCGGCCGAGCCGCCGAAATCAAGGGACCTCCAGAGCGGGCCCAGTCTCAGCCAGTCGACATCGTGACTTCGAACCGAAAAGATCTAGCTCCCAAGCGGAACTCTAATACTAATTCCAATTTCTAAATCTAACTCTAAATTCTAAGTCGAACTCTAACTTTAAGATTTTTGTACTAGCTCATATATACCAGTGTCTAGAATATATTCTTCTTTTATTTGATATATCAACGTCGTGATTATTTTATCGAATCCTACCTTGCATTTAGTGAGATTTCTCACCAGGCACGCATTCATTTGTAGTAAATTCTAAATAACATTGTGATCTTGGACCATCGATATCTGTCAGGGAGGACCACCGCTCACGGATATAGCTGAGATATTTTCAATCAGTGAGGACCACCGCACATTGAACAATAGCGAAGCTACGATTAATCCAAGAATCATCCAATTGTTTAAAATACAATAATCAATATCGCAATCTTGGACTTATTCTATCTGTCAGAGAGGACCACCGCTCACAGATATAGCTGAAATATTCTTGATCAGTGAGGACCACCGCACATCGAGTAATAGCTAAGCAATAATAAATCCAAGAATGTTTTGTTATTTATTTAAATCATAATGCCTAAAACTCGCCGTGCCGGGAGAAAGAACCAACTACGCCGACTACGTCGCCATTACGAGTGCTCCGCGGATCGCTATACGCGCATCATTGATAATTATTTAGATCCGGAATACGAACAATTAATTGCAAACAATTCGAAAGTAAAGTGCAATACTGTGTGGCCTGAGAAGCTCACACCCATCGATACAGACGTCACCCCATTCCGGCCTGCCACCACCCTCCCTGGAGACCCACGAGGTGCATCACGTGTCTTAATCAATCACGGCAGCAAGCAGGAAGCCGAGTGATCCTGAGGAAACTTCTAGAATCTTCTCGAAGGTAAGAAAATCTTGTTCGAACGCGTTCGTCGAGCCCTTTGTCTCCTAAAATTTACGACCGCGCCCCGACCCTTCGGCGCCGAGACACATCCCAACGCGCCTCATACACATCGGAATTAAATCGCCAACGCCGTGCCGCGGATAAAACGCGATCCCGTGGAATCAGAGCAACAAAATTGATATTAACGCTAATAAATAGTCATCAGAGACTCCCCTGTCGTCGGAATTAATTCGATTCGCGGTTTAATTCGGCCCCGAAACGCGTTTCTAAAGTTTGATTCACTGGGATTTAATCCGACGACCTAGTGACCTACTTTCGCTTTGGCATTTAACGGCGTGACCTATATATTTGACCTAGTGACCTAGTGACCTACTTTCACTTTGGCATTTAACGCGTGACCTATATATCTTGACCTAGTGACCTACTTTCACTTTGGCATTTAACGCGTGACCTATATATTTTGACCTAGTGACCTAGGACCTACTTTCACTTTGGGATTTAACGCGTGACCTATATATTTTGACCTAGTGACCCAGTGACCTACTTCCAGTTCTGGGATTTAATCCGACAGCCCAGTGACCTAGATAAATTTTCTCGATGACCCAGTTTTCGAAAATTCGCTTTCCGATCCGATTTTCTCGGCAAAAACAACTTTCTAAGCCATTTTCGCGTTAAATTCATACTTCCCCTAATGTGTCATCACGGATTTAAGAATTTTATCCACTCCCCCCTTTCTTCCCCCTCGAACAACCCCTAGCTTATTGTCAAAAGGCGTGCGGATTTTCCCATGATATAACCAGAAACGCACTTTGCCCTGTTTGTTACTACTCCCTGCCGTCGGGAGAACACCAACAATACTCATATATAATTAAACACCAACTCGTAATTGGCGAATGTATTGGAGTCGCCTGTAATTCCTGCGGTAGTCGATTAAGTGGATGCAGAGTCAGTGACGAGTGCGGGGGAGTGCTCACAACATACATTGATTACCTTTCGCGTTCCGCGAATTTTTCCCCTAACCAAGACGTAGCATTATAATTCCCATTGCATCCCCCGAGGAAGAATCCACCGGCTCCGAATCAGAAGATTAAGTCCGAGTTATTCAGATCGCGCGTATCCCCGGGAAGAACCGCGTAGGGTTGCTTGACCCGAAAAAGCGATCAAGTCCTGTCGTGTCCGACTACCCTGTAGCTCCGCGACACCCCGGGACGTAACACATTTCTACTTTGTTTAGTAGTTCGCATCAACGCATGCTATCTTGAAAAAAAAGTGTTTAATTTCAAGTTTCGTACGTCGCATAGGCGTACGTAATTCGGTTTAAAAGCATTCATTTCTATTTAGTTCAGTACTTCGCATCACGCATGATATCTTGAAAAAAGCGTTTATTTCACGTTAGTACGTCGCATAGGCGTGCGTTATAAGAATTAAGAGCATTCATTTCTACTTAATTCAGTAGTTCGCATCATCGCATGCTATCTTGAAAAAAAGCGTTTAATTCACGTTAGTACGTCACATAGGCATGCGTTATACGAATTAAAAGAATTTCATTTCTATTTAGTTCAGTAGTTCGCATCATCGCATGCTATCTTGAAAAAAAAGACGTTTAATTCACGTTAGACATCGCATAGGCGTGCGTTATTCGGAATTAAAAGCATTCATTTCGTTAGTATAGTATTCGCATCAAACGCATGCTATCATGAAAAAAAGTGTATAATTCAAGTTCGTACGTCGCATAAGCGTACGTGATTCGGATTAAAAGCATTCATTTCTACTTAGTTCAGTACTTCGCATCATCGCATCTATCTTTGAAAAAAATAGTTAATTCACTTTAGTACGTCACATACGGCATGCGCATTATACGAATTAAAAGAATTCATTTCTATTTAGTTCAGTAGTCGCATCATCGCAGCTACTTGAAAAAGCGTTTAATTCACGTAGTACATCGCATAGCGTGCGTTATTCG